>NC_042494.1:164680245-164688725 GCF_005508785.2 Acyrthosiphon pisum | reverse complement strand
ACTGTGATTAAAAATTAACTAACTTATAGTTTACTTTTGATTTTTGGAAAAACCTTGAAAATTTAACAAACTCACTAATCCCTTCATGTTACATACTACATAGTAATGTAAATATTATTATTTTAATCCAGACAGAAAAAATATTTTAAAACTGAATACATACATTTATCTCTGTTATTGAAAACATTTCTTGCGACTTCATACATATTGAATCATTTGTATCATTTGATACTTTACATACATTAACATGGCCTTCATTATTTTTTTTGAATAATTTAACTTTGTATAAACCAAAATTAGGATCCATTTTTAATGGTAGCATTTGAAAATATTTTTGAACAAACATGTTTTCATCTACAATTGTATCGTTTGGCTTGTCTAGTATTACATTCAAAGAACGCATTTCAATCAAATAGCAACTAAAAAATAAAGTTTTCAAATGTTACTATAAATTAAATAATTAGGTAGGTACTACTACTGAAGTAAAAATACATACTTAGCAACATATAAAAAATATTAACTTACTTGGAAGGTATTTCAAAAACTGCAGTCCTAGGTACCAACTCTTTAACTCCATAATCTACTAGATCAATGTACAATTGATCTATTTTTACTTCTAAAATTATAGCTCTAACCAATTTATTACGTAAAACAATCAAACAAGGAGTATACACTTCAAGAACAGGTGCCAGTTTTAAATTTTGTCTGTCAATTGAATTTAACATATTGGTTAATACTTCAGATTCATTGTCCTAAAGTAAAAATAATAAAAATAAATAAATGCATTCTGGGATATTAAATTTGTTTTTGCTATTTTGTAGTATATTAGTGTTCCATTGTTTTATCTATCTATAATATTTATTGGTATATTTTTAATATTTAACTGTATTAATTTATTACAAACAATGATGGCTTTAAAATATGTCACTCAATGTTTAACAACATTGTAATTTAGGTTTTTTTTTTTATTATTGATTTATTAGGTAGTAACAATTTTAGATTCTGAGCAGAGCTATGAATGCATTGATTTTACAATAATGTGTGTTTTTTGTGTCCGTCACCTCTGTTTGGAGCAGTAAAACTGCTTCAATTTTTTTCAACAGCATCTCGTTCGATTGGAAAGTAGTGCATTCAGAGGCTCAAAATTTAAAATGCCCAACAGTTCTTAAAAGCACCGGGAAAAACAACACAAAAATTAAGGAAAGACGGGATTTTTATGCAAAATTGATTTTGGTTTTTGGTGTAACTCTAAAACAAATGACTGTATAGTGTATACTGTATACTTTTTACTGGTTGTTTATATTCAATATAAATAAATGTTCGTGCATTTTCTATAATCGATAAAATTGTCAAAATATTTTGATTTGTTTTGAACTGTTTACAGACATTTTCAGTTTCCAATTTTATAAGTTTTTTTGTTTTCTAAGAATGTCAATCAAATTTTATTTGTTGGGAAAAAAGCTTGAAAATGTAATACAATGCTCTAAATATATGTTACAATAATATTTGAAAAACATTAAAAATTCATTGTTACAATTTTTTTTTATAAGCTTTTTTCATTAAGTTTAAATCTTGACAAAATATGTAAAAATCACGATAATTTGCAAATTATTTTGAGTCAAAAATTCATAAAAAATTATCTTAGAAATCTAAAATTTTAAAATGTAATACAAGATTTCTTATAAATTTATCTACTTTTATCAACAAAAAAAATGTCCATTAGTCAAATTAAATTTTTATGAGTGTTTGAAATTTTACAAGATTCACTTGATTTCTCAAGTAGCTATTTTCTTATTTTGTTGTAATTCAAAAATGAATAACTTGAAATGTATATCATGTTTATTTTATCAATTCCTATGCTTCATAAAATTTCCAAAATATATTGACTGTTTTCAAGCTATTTACGGACATTGTCAGTTTTTTTGTTGGATCAAAAAGCGTGAAATTTTAATACAAGGTTTCTGATATATTGTTACAATAGTAGTTAAAAAATATTAAAAATACATAGGCACAATTTTTTTTATAAGCATTTAAAGTTTATTTTTTGACATCATTTATTAAATTTAAAATTTAAAAATGGTTTTGTAGTTAAATATGTATAAAATTTTTTGAATTTATATAGCTATAGATTGAAAATTTAAAACAAAGTTCACGTAAGGTTATTCTGTAACCAAAAAACTCAAAAGTATAATAACACAGTTTCTTTTCTATGTTCAAATTTGGAGGAAATTACATATTAAATAGTAACAAAGAATAACAATTATAATTCTTTTGTTGTAATTTGAGAATATTAATTCAACTAACCGGGTACCCAATTAATAATAAGTAACAACAAAATAAACATGATATACAATATTTACACTAACAAATTATCTCCACTCAGAATTGTCTTTTGTGTACAATGATATTGTATCATTGAATTCAAATTTAATAACATCCATTAAACAGTAACCCACTTGTACCCTACTGTGCAGCGGAGCGACATCCACTTATCTACCTTTTTTACATTATAAACATTGTTGTGAATAATTATTACACATGCAAAATATGCAAATTAAAATATTATAAATACCAATATACAGTGTTGGGTAGTAACGTAACGCAAATTACAAATAATTGTAACGCAATTACTTTTTCAGTAACGCAGCAGTAATTTCATTACATTTTACTTACAGTAACGCAATTATAACGCAATTACGTTTTAAAAGTAATTTCTATGAAGAAACGCACTAATGCGTTATTTTCCACGTTACTTATTAAAATAATAGTTTTGAATGTAGTACAAAAATAAGCTAATAAGATATTCCAGAAAAATTAAAAATCAATTTTATTTACTTTTGATTCCGATAATAGTTAACAATATTATTAAACATTCCAGGAATTAATGTTATTACTTTCATTATCAGAAAGAAAAAAGTTTAAAATAAAATTTAGTTAAAACGAATTATGATTTATGACTTATGAGTAAGCCACCTATCGGCTATCCACCTATATAGCTATATGGCTATAGGTACGAATTTAAATACCTACCTACACCGGCTACCTCGATGTTAATACCTTACACAGACTGCAGTCACCATTTCCAATTAATACTATATACTATTTAGACATATATTATAAATATTATATTAATACGATTTATGAATACCATAGGAATACCATACAATTACCAATTACACTGTATCATTTAGTTTCACTTGTTTATTAGAAAATAACTTTCCTTATTGTTGTATTTAGTATTAGAGACAGTGCCGCAAAAACCGGGTGTGTTGCGTGTGTCAAACACACGGGCCCAGGGCCCCAACCCATAATGGGGGGCCCAAAGATAAAAATTTTAAAATATTATATAGAATGAAAAAAATAAAACCATTTTGTTATAATAATAGTTAATAAACAACAATACAAAATTATCATACATCAACGTTTTTTTTGCAGCCTGTATAAGTTGTATAACCGTAATTAAAAATAGAAAAATAAGACTAAAAATATAGATTAAACTAAGATTAAAAATAAGACTTTCAAGTATAGCTTTGCTCAATATTGAAAGACAACACAATTTTGCAAACAAAAAGGCAAGAAAAATGAATTTTTCAGTATTTATTTCCGAGTTGACTGTTAATGTATGGTATGTTCAATTTATTTGTTATTTAATAGTTATTTATATTTAAAATGAATAAAAAAGAGTAGAAATTATTACATTTATTTATTTGTAAATACATAGGTACCTATACGTGTTTCAATTATGTTAACCTTTTTTTGTATGAGTAAAAACTCAAAATTCCAAAGTATATTTTCAAATTTGGAAAAATTAATTTTTCAATTTTCAAGAGTGACGAGGGGGCCATTCATTTTATTTACACACGGGCCCAAATTGGTGTGGCACCGATTAGAGACATGTGTAGTTTGAGTTTAAATGTATACAATTAAATTCAACTATATAGGTACCTACTTTACTATAGCCATATAATAAATAATAATTAATAGGTGAGATAAATGATAATTGTACATTTATATATTATTTTAAATGTTGTACACTAGGTATCACTAGGTAGTAGGTCTAAAATATATTGTAAAATATATCATATTATGAATTGAATATGGTTCAAAACAAATGATAACTGTTATCAGAGATTAAAAAAAAAATTAACGTTATTTGTAACGCACTACCACGCACTACTTTATTTATGAAAAAGTAACGCAACGTGATAAAAATAATTTTAGGTAATGCAAATGTAATTTAAATAAAAATATGTGAAGTAACGAGTGACGTAATTCCATTACTTTTTAAAAGTAATTTACCCAACACTGCCAATATATTATTGTCTTCATGCCAAAAAAAAAAAAAAAAGAAAGTAAATTAAGTTTACATTTTTCACTAATAATATTTAGCAAATAATACATTCGAAATCTCTCTTGAGAATTGCATAAATATACTTACATGAGTCCGGACTGTTAGTAGAATTGAAATGTTATCTATAACAACTTTTGTGACACTTATGTCTATTAAGGTAACATAATCTAAACGTTGAGATCGTAGAAAATAACCAAAGTTTGAAGCTTTGCTATTAATTGGGCAACTGTTGATCATATCGGTTTTATTGTTTGACTTAATTGTTAATTCCATACTTTTAGCAATGGTGATCATTGTAGCCAAATTGATGTTATCCGCTATACCTTTGTCAACTAACATTTTATCAACATCAAATAATGATACGAATGTGATTCCACCAACTTCAAAGTCTCTTCGATATTTGTAATATTTATTACACAAAATATTAACTAAGTCGTTGTTTGATTTTGGTTTACTTATATATGTACTCAGCAAAAATGTGTATACTGTAGCTCTTTGACATAAATCAATTAAAAAAGCTGGATCTACATCCTGAATTACTTCTCTTACATCATAATATGAAGCTACCATAGTCCGGCCATAATCAATGAGGATTATAGTGTGAGTTTTGGCTACTAAATCTGAATATATAATTCGACATCTATAAACTCTTGATTCAAAGTCATTTTTCCAAGTATATACATATAACTTGTTTCCAAATAAGTCCAATGTATTACAGTCCTATAAAAAAAATAAATGTATTAACACAATATCATAATAATTTAATTAATTAATATTCATACCTTTGAGTAATTTTCATAATTTTGTACGCTTTTTTCTAAATTTGTTCTTTTTTGAGAATAAAAGTTAGCCCAAATTTTTATGAAACATCCTTGAAATTCAGCATGAGTAATATAAAGGTCATTATTAGTAAGCCTATGAGGAACTAATGATTTCTCCATAATTTATTCCAGTTGTTCTTTTCTAAAAAAAATGGACAGTAATTTTATTAGTGTAGATATAATTTTAATTGGTAGTTGTTTCATATAACAATGCTGTTTATAACAAAATAGACATAAGAAAACATTTTTCTTATATTTTTCTTGTGAAGAATCAAAATTTTTGTCGTGTTAAGTTTATTGAATTAGAAATGTCATCGATTTGGCGTTTACTATTGTTCTACATTTTTCTATGATCTATCAAGAAATTATGTCCTATAATTTTAATGTAAAAAAACCAAGAAGTATCGACACTGCATGTAGATTTATCAACACATGTATAAGTCTTGTAAATTTTATATATTCATTCTTGCTACGCTCAGAATCTAAAAACGAATGATGACGTTGCTATTATAACATAATTATATATTAATCATCGGTTGCTAGGGGCGACCTAGAAACTTTATAACATTAATTTCATCTTTGTTATTGTTTGGTTGTCATGACAACTGTAACGTGTAATCTGTCAGAAAAATACAATAATAATTTACGATGTCAGCCTCAAAACGATATCTTCACAGTAACATTCTCAGTGTCGCACAAAATTATAGAATGACCCCCAGCCATACACATGTAAAAATTAGAGTTTTAATCAGCTTTAAAAAATGGTCACGTGATAGCTGACTTGACAAATAACTTCCATACTGTATCTATTTAAAAGAATTATGTCTGACATTATAAGTTTTCATAAAATATTCCATCTACCTACCTCACATTTTCTGGTCATTTGGCAATCTACAAAAATATAGGTAAGGTATCTGCCAATATATATTCATAAAACCAAATTGTATTATACCTGTATAATGTATATACTTATCATTTTTCAATTAAAATTAGGTAGTCTTTTCACAACAAAAATATAATAATTCTGTCAATTTGTATTTGTAGGTTGTGTGGATTAACTTGGTTTAACTGTAGTACTATTTTTTACTTATAATATGAATGTTATGACTGGGTTATTTATATTGACATATCATTCAAAATGAAGAGATGCGAGTATGTATTTTGTATTTAAAATACGTGATTTATTACTTATGAACAAGTGTAGGTTCTGAAATTAGTAAAACATCAAAATATACCAAAATACATTTAAAATTTTAAACACTAAATGAAAAATCAAATATAGGTATTTATACAGATTTCAACGAGTAAATTATGTGTAGTATAAATATAATCAGCCTTCCGTCGGTATGGTAAACTTAAATATAAATCATATTGAACACAATATAATTCAGATACAACTAATGATTTGTAATTTGTATACCTATTATGTTCTCAAATTCTCGATGTAATCAAATTTAAGTGTAAACGCATGTTATTTCAATTCAGCAAATGGCCTATCAGCAAATAGTCGTCGAGGCTTTATTTAATGAAAAAACCAAAAAAAATTCAGATACTTGTGTCGTAGCGGTATGTGAGGTAAATGTGAGGCTAGGTCGATGATGGCAAAATTGAAAATATTACCTACCGACCTACTCAATAGCCGATAACTTGTGTAGTGGTTTTCAATGAATCAGAGACACGTCGTTTACAAGACGAAAGTAACATACTCGACGTCGATAAAAGTTGATTACAATATCATATATTATTATAAGACAATGTGAAATACATACTTCTGTCTCGGACCTGACTTCTCGTGCAGGTGGCAGGTACGGGTCACGTTAAGTAACAATAACTGTTCACGTGCGTTTCAATAACATCTCGCAGTGAACGGGCATTATTATAGACGTGTCTGAAAGCCTGAAAAGCGAGAACTGGAATCCGTATAATACCATAATCGTATGGCGAATCGCGATGATTTGTGTACAGCGTTTATGAAATAACGTAATATTTGATTGGACGTAGAGGTTTAAAAATAGTAGTCTCAAAAGCCATGGAAAATATAAATATATAATACTATACCCGTCATAACGATGGTAAATACCCAACCTGGTCAGGTTAACAACACAATAATTAGAACTGAATTTATTTCGTTAATTCATAAATCACAATACTATTGTGACCAAATATTGTCCACAGTGTTATCGCGACCGCGGAAGAATATTACTGGTAGTTATGTGTATTTTTCATAATATTATTATGCGTGGTCATCACCCATCTCACAGTCCATAGACCTATAATAATTTACAGGTCTATAAAATGTCACAGAACAATAATAATATATAAGTACATTATGGTCTCTACTCGCCGCCATAACAGTTACTGCATATTGCATTGGAATTTGGCGGTACATAAGAGATAACGATTGATACGGGAAGTACCACGATTTAAGATATACAGGTTACTCAACGACCCTATGTACCATAGACATATAATTGACATATAATTTCTATTATATGTCTATGCTATGTACATACACAACAAAAGTGGTGCGCTTAAATGTTGATTTCTAACAGCTGATCAACTATGTGAGAATAACTACTAGTGCTCCAATACATAATATTGTATAACTATATTGATGTATTTTGTAGTACCAAGAGAAATCACTATAATGCACAAGCGCTAACTGTTATTCTTGCTATGACAAGATCGTTAATTTTAAGCGCACCAAAATATAAGTTTTGTTGAGTAACCTGTATACGGTATACAGTATACCTATCTTAAATCATGCTAAGTACTAACAATAATGACTGTTAACTGTTCTCTTATAGTCTGTGTCCAGTTGGGGTAAATTCTAAACACAAAATATACACAATAATATTGGAGTTATGAACGCAACTATAATAATAATATAATATTGTTATTGTTTAATATCCTTATTTCCATTGCTATCCGACATTTTAAAACGTATTAAATATAATGTTGTAATTATTATTAAATATTATAATTATAATAAAATATTATTATCGATGAATAAAATGCAAACTAAATTGTGTAACTCGTAACTCACAAAAACATAATCCAAACATTTAGGCATGATATTTATTAAGCTTGACAACATCGCATAGGCGCAAATTGGGGGGCTAAGTATAGGCTAAGCCCCCCCCAAAAAAAAAAACCTAGGACATACAATTTTAAAATGCTATATTGCATTGGTTTACCTGCCTTCAATATATTCAGCCCCCTCCAAGTCAAAAGTTGAAATTGCGTCTATGCATAATCGTTTTTAAACTAATACATTTTATTCACGGTCTACCCATGACAAATTATAT
>NC_042494.1:164675587-164678677 GCF_005508785.2 Acyrthosiphon pisum | reverse complement strand
GTTGTTTATAGATAATGCTGTAGGAGTTTTAGGTAACACAAGGTAATGCTTCATATACACAAATTGAAATAAAGAACACACTAATAACTATGGCTTATTATAAGAAGTCCAGTTGTCGCTCGTTGAAATCGGTATTGAGATTTTGAGAGGTTGTTACTCAGGTGGCTGGTGCGCACGCACTGATTTAAAGGTCGACAAGAATATGCCGACCAGAGAGTGGTAGGTAGTTTTGTCAAAGGTTTTTGTACTTAACCAAACTATAGATTTCTCTTCGGCGGCAAACTCCTTTTTGTCTGTGACAATAGTTTTATTAGGGATGCCGGATGCCCGATTCTACGAACGACAGTCTGGCTGTTATTTATTATTCTGTAAAATTTTATTTTATTTATTAAAATGGTGTGTGAGCATATTATTACAATACGTTTAATCCCAAAAGCGCTGCAATGTATAAAATACGAGAGACCGATCTGTTCGAACAGTCCAAACTCCAAAGGCCGTCTTCATTTCACCACGCTAAGTTTAATACGTACCTACTTTTTAGATATTAATATATTATACTATACGCCGAGTATCAACTTAGGTTCACGCAAAGTACCTATTTAAAACAATATAATATTAATGATATATTATTAATGCTTATATTTTATATACATTATATACAATACATCTCATATATTTTATTAGCATACTTATACCTTTTTAAGTATAGTTTATACCCTAGATGGCTAGATATAAGTATTAAATGTTTTGCAATTAGATATTTAAGTTTATTTATATTTTAACAGTCCATAAATGTTTACAGATTATGTATTTCTATTGCCGCTATTACAACAAATACTAAAAAACCTAGAATATATAAATAAACAGTGTTGCCGACATGTTTATAGCTGATGACGGTACGGAACCCTTCGTGCTCGATTCCGACTCGCACTTGGCCGGTTTTAAATAATTTTTTCAAAAAACATTTGTAATATATAGTTCATACAATTAAGAATGTGTAGTTAATAGAAATGCGGATGTTTATATACTTCATAGATATTTTTTTTATTAAAATCGCGTAAATAATTTAATTATCAATCAGGTACCTATCACTATATAGTATATCAATTTTATTATACCTATCACGTCTAAAATCACCGGCACAAGGTGCAAACTACATTTTAAAAATTTAAAACATAAAATAATGTTGTAGTAGAAGCTGGAAACTGTAGTATATTCTAATTTATTATCCAACTAATGTAACCAGGAATGTAACTATTAAATTCATCATTGAATTATTCAGAGATCACTTTGGGATAAATGCCAAACGTATAACTGATGTATTAAGAATAATTAAAAACCATTTTGTGAAAGGAACAATATTATTGGTAATATTAAAGTCTTAATTATTATTAACAAATAAATACAAATATGAAATAAAAGATATTTTAATAGCTTTTAACTATTAGCATTCAGTGTAAATAGTTTCTGATCGACTTATATGGTTACATGTATTCGATAATATGTACACTGTACACAATCAAATACCAGAAAATCTGAACAATAAATGGATCATGCCACAAGGCCACAGGGGGTAGACACCAGTGCCGTAGAAACCGCGGTGTGGGCAATTCATTGCACCAGAGGCCCACGCATCAATGGGGCCAATACTTAAAATAATATAAGTACCTATACCAATAGGTAATAACTAGAGCTGGGATTTCGATTTACTTTTCATTTTTTTCCAAATTTTGCTGTACGGTGCTCGTCTAGTCACAAATCCGTAACATGTAGTTTTGAAGGAGAATAAGAAAATTAATTTTGCATTTTTTGATTTTAAAGTCATTTTCTTAATTTTTTAGGGAATTATGGGGTTTTTAATTCATTATTGGAGTTTTTGAATCCAAAATTCAAACTTGAAATTTTATTTTAAGATTTTACACGGTAACGCGAGTTTTATATAAATTTATATATATTTTTTTTTATAACAAACAATAAAGTAGGTACTTACTCGTATCTCGTATCGTAGATACTCGTATTGGACAATACAATTGTATTATAAAAACTTAGATAGGTAGCTATAGTTTGCAATTGGCGGCGCGGCGAAGTATATTAAGAATCACTATAATATTATATTAATCTGTTTAAATATTTAATAACCTGTCAGAGCAATACTAATACTAACATCTGATGACTTTATTTTGTGAACTGAACTTCGTTCATTGCAAATTTTTTGTCGTAAATTGTAACACGTGCAGTGGCGGATCCAGGGGAGGGCAAAGGGAGCATTTCCCCCCCATGCCCCTCCCAAAATTAAGCCCTGGATCCGCCACTGAACACGTGTGCATTTAGTTTCAATTATTTCATTTAAAATTCCGAAATTTAAAATTGTACGAAATGTATTAAAAATAAAAACAATTTAATAAAAAACGCCAAATGCATTTTACTTAATAATCATAAATATTAATTTTAATTCAATTATCAAGCTATTAAATCTTAATATATAAAATGACAAGGAAATTAAAATATAAAAAGGTAAATAATAATAATAATAAATCTTAAATATCATAGGTATATCAGAGCATATTTTAAATTTTTAACATACAAAGTACGTGGCACTGGTGCCCCCCAGTGATATTTGAATGCTACCCAGTGGTGGGTGATCGTATCACTGATCAACACATTCTCATAACAACCGACGCCAATGTCAATTATTACTAGTGTGTATATAATATATAAAGAACATAAAGCTATTTTAAGCTCTCGACTCTTGTATAGTTTATCCCATATTATATAATAAACAATAATTTTATTGAATATAGAACATGTCACAAGCCGCAATGCTTTGCCGGAAATGTTTATATAATATATTGATATAAAATATGAATAGATATAATTGTAATACGAAAATAATACAGGTAATTTTAACAATGTGATCAATTTCTTCGAAAGTCGTCGATCGTCATCGTCTTCATAAATTGAAGGCTGGGTGCGAATAACGTGCTATGCTACTACATTTCTGATTTTCTACTTATTTGCGTCTTGTGCTCCTGATGAATAAGACATACGCAACCAGGTACATTTTATATTACGTTTATACAATTATTTAGT
>NC_042494.1:164666784-164675487 GCF_005508785.2 Acyrthosiphon pisum | reverse complement strand
GCGGCCGCTATCCGTATTAATCCGTATTCAGTATTAATATTTATTATTTATTTTGATATTTCTCACTTTCTCAGTCATGCATTTAAACCAAAAAGTTTTGAAAGATAGATTCATTAAGGTCAAAAAAATATCATGGCAACTGGCAAGTAGCAACCCAAACATAATATATAAAAAAAATACATAATTATATTAGGTGTAGTGTAAAAAAATAATTAAATATTTGAGCGGTTCTTTTTTATATTTTTGAATTTAGGATATAGGTGTCATGATTTCAAAATATTATTATAGAATATAGATACTTACTATAATTTGTAATAATTTATTGTATAATTGTATTTAGTTGATAACATAATATCATGGAAATAAGACATAGGTATCTATTATATAGGTAACATTTATGAAATAAAAAATAGGTAGAACCTATTACCTATAATTTATAAAGTAACCGTAATTAAGTATTTACTTAAGCTATTATGTAGTAATAAGTTTTGATAACTTTTTTTTTTTGTAACTTTTCTTTTTTAATTGTTTGTTTTGTGACAAAGTAAACTGTTTCATCATGAGTGGTTTTAGAACTGGTATTGCTCCAACACGAATATGTCCGAGATATATCACATGGATTGAAATGTAACTCGCACACTCGTGATGTTGATAATATATCTTTACCATTAACTTTAGACAGAACTTTGATCCATTCTTTGCGAATATTTGGATTTTGTGGTAAAGTAAATAATGAAAATTTTTTATTTTTTTCAATATGTGAAAGACAATTTATTACACAACACCTCACCATAATTGTGTGTATTTTAAGATAAACAAATTACATCCAAATTATAAAAAATATTCAGCACGAATCTTTCTTCAAAAAGTTGAGTATCAGGTCACCAAAGTCAAGATCAAACAGACACAATTATTATGAATTATAATTATACTATGTTAGGTAGGTGTAAAATGTATAATAATATAATATATAATTATATCATAATAATGTATAACTATATATTTTACGAAGCATGAAAAAGGCGGGAAATTAAGCTTCTGTTAATGTAGTCCTGTTAATGTTGATTAGCATACCGATTTATTAATTTCTTGTTTTGGATACCTAGATAGCGCCAGTGTTGACAAGAACTCGAAGCCCCCGTACCCCGCTCATTGTGTACATTAAGGAGGATTTACCTCTCACACCCTCCAACCTTATCGTTTCCAGTCCTGTATATCTTAGTTCGTGGTTTGGTACAATCGTGACTGTAACTGCTACCTGGTGTACTACACAACTACTAAACTGAAGCTATTAAAACTACAAAACATTAATTCGTATTTTAAGAAACTACCTATTGGCTATTTAAAGACTTAGTTTATAGTTTTAGTTTAAATTGTTTAAAATACATTTTAAAAATGCCTCGGCAATGTTCCGTGATTTTGTGTAAGAGTTTAAAAGAAAAACATGTAACATTGTTCAAAGTTCCTGCTACTGATTTCCATTCTTGGAATGAAATTATTGTCAAAATAAATGGGGCTTATAATAAACATAAAGTGTCCTACGTTTGTGCTGAACATTTCACTGAAGACGATTTGATCACAACTTACCGTGGACCAGATGATTTAGTAAGAAAATATAAAATATTTATTCTAAGAATTTGTTTTAAATTATTATTTTATTGCTCACAATTTATAATTAACTATACGTGATGGGAAAAAGAAAAAAAATGGCATTAAAAAAAGGTGCGATTCCATCAATTTTTAATTTTCCATTAAATACGTCTGGAAATGCCGAATGTGATTCAATGGTTCCTGCATCTTGTAGAAAAGAATTATTTGGTGAACCCCCATCTAAACGTATATGTACAACAGTATCCTCACAAGTATGTTTATAAAAGTATTTATAAATTATTATTTATGTTCAGTTAGATCTAATCTTGTTAAGTATATATTTTACTATTTTATTTATTAAAATACCTATTTTAATTATACCAGCTATTTATTTATTACTTTATGTGATTTATTGAAGGACCCATTTTCATCTTTCAAAGGATTGTTATTGCCAGTTGGATGGATATTATACCAAGATTTATGTATGGTATCATTGTATAAACTAAATAAATCATCAAATGAGATAAAAATAATTATTGAAAAACAAATTGTTTTTCAATCAAGTAATTTGAACATAAGCTATTTTGTAAACCAAAAACGCCAGGACTCAAAAATGTTAGGTCTAAAACAGTTAACATACCCACTGGACATGATTGAAATTGCCAATACTGTTCAATTATTTGATAATCAACTTATTTGTCGAGGGGGCCCAAGTGTCATAAACTTTCCAGGTATCTACGCATATTTAAAATATTTTGGAAATAATAATAATTATTATTTATTCCTATATATTATACATTATCATATTATATTATAGACATAATATTGTTTTGTAATATTTAATTATTTGTAATTAGGTATTCACATAAAAAACACTCACTTAGAAGGTACAATATGGCGCCATGATAAATGTTCTATTCTAACTGATTTGAAAAAGAGATGCGGAAAATGCAATTTATTATTTCCTCAATTTAGGACTTATAAAAAAAGATTGACTAAATTAGTAAATACATAGTAATAAATAATTATTAATTATGTTCTAATATTTGTATAATATAATACTTAAGATTATTATAAAATAATATATTAATATGTATTATTATTTTATACACAACCCTTTATTCGAGAATAAAATAATTAATTTAGTACTGAAATATTAGTATACAGTACCTACTAAGTTTCACTAAAATCACTATATTATCTTTTTCCTGGTTTATATTCATAAATCCAAGCCTTTATTAAGTCCACTAATTACTTTATTACAGTTTTTACTTTTTACTGTTCTTGAAGCTCCTTATTTTTGGGGTGAAATAAAACAAAAGTCTTGCAAAATGTTATGAGCACAACAAACTATTAACCAAGGCTTTAAACTTAACTTATATGTTTCTATATTAACTTAACTTAACGAGTTAAAAAAAGGTAGTTAACTTGCCCAGCCTTGCTATAAACTACCCATATTACCTATTCCTATTACCTAAGTTAAAATTATTGCTAATATTTTAAAGCATGAAAAAAATAATATAAAATGTTCAGTTATTATAAAGCAACTGATTGTTCTGTACATAGATAGCGCTAGGTACACACATTGTACCTTTTGGAAACATTCACGGACTACTGATAACGTCTTCGTTTCCAGTCCTGTATATTCTTAGTCCGTGGTTAGCATTTAGCTTGAAGTTCGACTGTATTAAAATATTATTATAAAAAATAATATTAGATTCGTATAATTTGTGGCAGTAATAGTACGTAGCAGTAATAGTACGTAACAGTAAGTTGTGTAGCCCCGTTGGATCGTTGATAAGAAGTAAGAACATTGTCGTAAATGAAAATCATATTACAGCAAGTCTATTAAATTACTTATTAGTTATTTGAATAGAGTGGACAGTGTTTTTAATGTATTTATTAATACGTTTTGTTATATGAAATATTGTAACTGTAACCGAAGAACACTGAAAAAATGTAATACCAAATGTTAAAACATACAATGTACTATTAAGGATTTCTATTTCACTTTGTTTTGGATTGGTTGGAATCATAAAGTAAATTAATTACAAATTATAGTTACCTTGTTAAAACATAAATAATTGACTGTGTATTTTGTTTTTAAGTACCTATTTGTGTGTGAGGTATAAATTATTATTAATATTTTGCCTTTTAAATATTTCTTTACTTCATTTAAAAATTTGTTTTAAAAACTGCATAGTTGCCACTTTGATTTTGATGTACATTACATACCTATACATTGAATCATTTAAACAAAATAGTATAAAATATAATGAATTACATTTATTAAATTCTATTATAATTACATACTTGCAAATGTGTAAACTAGGTACTAATATAATATTTATAATGTTATAATACCATCACTTTATTTATTTATATGATTAATGGATAAATAATTTACATTTAACTTGCACCAGATAATTATGGAAATAACATTTGTTTAATTTTAGATTCTGTATAATGGATGACAATGAAATGAATATTGCAACTTTTGTTGACTTTTTTGATTTTGAATTGCCGGGAAATGTATTCAATAGTGCCATTGCATTAGGAGATGTGGACAATGACAATGAAATAGAACTTGTTATTGGTAGTGTGGAAGGTGATTTGTTCATATTTAAAGGTCATCGGCTGATCCAGAAAATATCTGGATTAGGCATAATCACTGCAATAGCTATTGGAGACTTAATGAACTGTGGCAGTAACGCTTTAATCGTTATATCTGGTGATGGCTGGTGTCATATTTATTTATGTTTAAAATTTAGTAAATTGGATCCATCTGATGAATGTGTTATGAAACTTGAACCCGTACACGATCAGCGAATCCCAGCCAACACTAAAGTAAATACTGAAAATTTACTAAATTAAAATCTATTCAGTACCTATTATAAATCATAATAATTGTAGGTGATTTTACTAGGTGATATAGATTCCGATGGAATGTTAGAACTTATTGTTGGTTTAACTGACAGAGTGGTACGTTCCTATCGTTGGAGTCAGAGTGCGGCTGCTGGACGACTAGTACCATTACATAAATGGGAATGTGCTAACCAAATTGGATCGATTATATTGATTAAGGACGTTAAAAATCGACCATGTTTACTTGTTTCTCAACCTGGTGTCACTGCAATGCGTTTTTATTGTCCCATAGCATTTCCAGAATTAATGTAAGTTTATTCAAATAATTTATGTTTGTATAATTAATAATTTATTTTATTACAGTGAAAAAACAATTGAATATGAAAATGAAAATGAACTGCCCATTGAACTTCTTAATCCTTCAATATCCTCAGTAATGATAGGAGATCTCAAAGTAGATATAAACTGTGATCAAGAACTGTTTGATAAAAATGATCATTTATATGGAATTGCTTCTTTGAATGGATTGGTAATGTTGGCGAAAAAAGAGACAATTTTGTGGTAAAATTTTTATTGATAGTTAATAATATCATATTATGGTTATAATTTGTGATTTATATTCAGTGTTGGGTAAGTTATGTTACTAGTTACAAAATTAAAAGGTAACTAGATTACTTTTTCATCACAAAAATACAGATTAATAGCATTTCTTAATTTTTTTATGTAACTATTATTACATTACTACCCAACAGCCAACATTGCTTATATTTAATGTATATTCATTTTTTTTAATTTTTAGGAGTAAAAACATTGATCAAGAATTGTTTATCATTAGTAAATTGTCGATAGCAGACGGTGGCCCTGATTATTTAATAACATGTTCATTAAATGGAGATACTCTTATTATTGATCAGAAAAGTCAACACGCTAAATTTAAGTTTGGAGAATCTGTTTCTGCTTTTTGTTGTGGAATGTATACAGTAAAACCAAATACAAAATCCATGCCTAGTTTTGTGCTTATAACTAATTCACAGAAGGTATAAACATTTTTTTTTTGTTTTTTATATAATATTATTGACTCAAATCTTTTGTAGATTGAATAACTAATAATTAAACGTATTAAAAAATTTCTTTTACATTATTTTAGATTAAAAATAATTTTGCAAGGTGTATATGATTTGCATCTTTATAATTAATACAGTGACATTTTCATATTACAAAGTCTCATGGAGCATAGAAAAAATTTGTTTTATAGAGAATTTTGTTAAGTAGAATTGAATAAATTTGGTCCTAAATTGGTCTGATTTTCAAAAATATTTTATTAAATTTTGTTAAATGGAAGTTTGTTGTTATGGAAATTTCACTGTTTTATAATTCCAAAAATATAAATTATTATACCATATTCTTTTAGGTTTATATTTATTATGGTTTGAAATTACCAAATACATGTGTCCAGAGTTTATCAAAATGTATTGAAAATGACAATCACCTTTCAACATATATGGAAAAGTATGAAGGACCATCAAAAAAAAAATTGATTAGAGACTGTCTTTATAAATATAATCCTAATAAAATGTAATATATTTTTTTGTAGTAAGATATATTTTGTTATTATACAATATTTTCCAAGGTGATTTTTTAAATTAATTATGTATAATTAATTTAAAAGATCACTTAATAATTACTGCTATTTTTTTTATTTATTTATGATATTTAATCAATAATAGAAGTTTTAAATTTTATAAATATAGAAATGCTTTACTTTTTAAATGATCAAATATTAGAACTCTGCCCTGTCTTCTTATTTTAAAGATTACATCAATACTATCAATCAATCGGGTGGATTGGCCCTGCGAAACACTATATAAATCTCTGTAACCTGGTGACCTATGGTATAAAAATTTACCATTAAATATTGTATACGTCTAGTTGCTAGCCATGTATAGACAATGTACATTATAGTATTCTATAGTACTGAAATTAGGCTTAACACTATTTATTTATTAACTTTTATAACGTTTATAATCTAATGGCTACTTCAATTCTGTCAAAAGAGGATAAAAATGCATAAAACTAACAAATGAGATGTAATGTTAGTTGGGTATGCAGGAGGGGGTTAGGCTAACTGGCTGAAGCTCCCCCCCATTGCCCGTATTATTATTACTTAAAAAAAAAATAAAAATATTTATCAAGTTTCAACTGTAAATTTCATATGTCTTACCAGAATAAATTAGTTGATACTCGGCGTATAGTATAATATATTAATATGCAAAAAGGTAGGTACGTATTAAACTTTGCGTGGTGAAATGAAGACGGCCTTTGGAGTTTGGACTGTTCGAACAGATCGGTCTCTCGTATTTTATACATTGCAGCGCTTTTGGGATTAAACGTATTGTAATAATATGCTCACACACCATTTTAATAAATAAAATAAAATTTTACAGAATAATAAATAACGGCCAGACTGTCGTTCGTAGAATCGGGCATCCGGCATCCCTAATAAAACTATTGTCACAGACAAAAAGGAGTTTGCCGCCGAAGAGAAATCTATAGTTTGGTTAAGTACAAAAACCTTTGACAAAACTACCTACCACTCTCTGGTCGGCATATTCTTGTCGACCTTTAAATCAGTGCGTGCGCACCAGCCACCTGAGTAACAACCTCTCAAAATCTCAATACCGATTTCAACGAGCGACAACTGGACTTCTTATAATAAGCCATAGTTATTAGTGTGTTCTTTATTTCAATTTGTGTATATGAAGCATTACCTTGTGTTACCTAAAACTCCTACAGCATTATCTATAAACAACTGCGAATCAGGTAAGGCATTTAATATAAGTACCTAATATTTTATATTGATTGCAGTTATTACATTATATGTGCTTTTTACATAAAATTTAATTGTACGCAGTGTGTTTGATTTAATTCTCGAATACAAGATCTCCTCCAAACACCTGGAGGAGGTAATCGGTAAAAAAGAACAAGAAAAAAAGAATAATTTTTAAATATATATAAATTGATTATCACAAAAAAAAGTTATTGATATCAAATTATTATTTAACAAAATTAAATATTAATGATATCGTATCGTGTGTGCTACATCAGTTAGAAATTTTCAATATCTCTTTTACCGTTTTTATAATCTTCGCATAATGTTACAAGTCTAATTTGCGTTTTTTCATAAATAGTATGTTTTTTTTGGTTCATATCCACCTATAACATCTTGAGCCAACTTCGATTCATCGGATCCAACTTACAGGCGTATTTTTGTACCGTGGAATGATTATTTGAAAATTATTTTTTTTTTAAATGCGCAATATATACGAAAAAAATGTAGTTTTTGAAGTTTTTCATCAATAACTTCAAAACGAAGTTTGTCCAGGGTTTTTTTTACAATCTAACAAAGCACCCTAAAAAACACATTTAAAAATAAAAAAAAATTTAAAAACCGAAAAGTTACTAAAACAATGACAAATTATATAGGTATCATCACAGTTGTATTGATTTTGTGCAGTACCGCAGTAGATACGCTTCTTCTTTACCTCCGGCCTATATCATAGTTCTCCACTTCTCTTTGGTTGATTTTGTTCTATGTTATATATGTAATGAATATGATTGACAGCCAATAAGAAGTGGAGAACTACGATATAGGCGAAGTAAAGAGCGGACGATATCAAAATGTTGTGATGATACCTACAGTGCCGCAACTACACCAATTTGGGCCCGTGTATAAATAAAATGAATGGGCCCCCCTCACTCTTGAAAATTGAAAAATTAACCTATTGAGTATTGTACAATTAATTTTTCCAAATGTGAGAATATATTTTGGAATTTTGAGTTTTCATTCTTACAAAATAAGGTTAACGAAACGCGTAAACACACTTACACTTAATTACTTAGGTACACTAACACTCACACTTACACTAAATTGGTCAAATTGAGCGTTCCTTCGCATGACGCACTTCAATCAATTGCAACTATTATTATTCTCGGTTATACGGCCCGCAAACGAAACCCTGATGTACGATAATGTTGTGTACAAAACAAAATCTATTGTTCAATCATTAATAATTATTATTATAACAAAATGGTTTTATTTTTTTTTTTTTCTATATAATATTTTAAAATTTTTATCATTGGGACCCCCCATTATGGGGTTGGGGCCCTGGGCCTCTGTGTTTGACACACGCAACACACCCGGGTTATTGCGGCACTAGATACCTATATAATTTGTCATGGGTAGACCGT
>NC_042494.1:164649887-164666734 GCF_005508785.2 Acyrthosiphon pisum | reverse complement strand
TACCGTCTTTTACAAATTCGTTCAATTTTTTTAAAAGATCTGTAAAAATAAAATGTTAAATATTGAATTAATAAATAAATTGCTTGTCAGGAAAAACAAATTGATTGAATCTTAACTTTCATGTATAGCACTTATATCTTATATTGCTGATGACGTGCTATACATTTTTAGTAATCAGTAATCACATATCAATAATATTGAAAAAACATATTTGAACATATAAATTAAGTTAAAATAAAACAAACATTTAGCTTCAGTCAATAAACTTAGTTAATTTTTAAAAAAATGTCCAGCCTTGTAAAATATAGGTCGTAAAACTTGAAAATTAGACTAACAAAACAGTTTCAGAATTATAAGCTTTAGGTACCAGATTCAATAATATTAAATAATTACCCATACACATTCCAAATTTATTTAATTAATAAACATTAAGCTTTTCTTTTTTTAATTTGATACATATTTTGAACCGTAACCAAACATACAACATTACACATGTATGCAATATATTATTATACTACTATAATACCAGTTAACTATGGACGACATTTCCGATTTACTAGGGCTCTAGTATATTTGATAATATTATCGTGAGTAAAATAATTTATAAATAACATACATTTTTAACTATAAAATCATTTTTAAATTTTGTCAAAATTCAAACTTGAAATGCTTATGAAAAAAAATGTGCCTATGTATTTTAAAAAGTTTTCAACTGCTATAGTATAAATTAATCAGGAGCTTTGTATTAAATGTTCACGCTTATTGGTCGAACAAATACAGTTTTATTTACATTTATAGAAAAAAAAAAGACATTTTTAATTGTCCACGAACAGCTCAAAATGAGTCAACATATTTTCAACATATTATAGTGTACAGAAAATGCTAATATAAACGACCGATGAAAATTGCATGTTTCTTTGATCATATTGCTCTTTTTACTCTCAACATATTATAGCTGACCAAGCTAGGTTTTGCAAGTTATACCAAGGTGAGTTGTTCAATACAAATTTAAATGCATATTTTGTCAATCTTTTGTAACAATTTACGTACCTAAATTAATAATTATACATATTTAAAATTTTCCTTAAAATAAATTGTAATTATTTTTTTTTCTTAACCTGATCGACCATGGTAAATTAAATAGTGATTTGCCTTATACACCGTTAAATATAAACTACGCGTATTTTTACTCATTCATATGAGTCTAATATTAAATAAAAAACAAAGATCTAATAAAGGTAAAATATTATAGCAATTATAACATAATTAGAACAACTATATTTACTTCCTTTAGCCAAGACACGAATTAACTCACACTACACATGAAGTGCCCCTTTAATAATATAGTATAATATGTGATAATAAAACTTCATTATGCCGCTATGTTTATTTGACTTGGTTAAATCCATGAAGTATTATAATATTATTCTCGATTCCACCTAATATAATTAGACAAATAAGGTAATTTTACAATACCCATCGACATAAAAATAAAAAATAAAAAATGTGGGTATCTTCGAATATTAGGTAATTGATTTAGCCAATCAGGAAATAATGATATGTAAATATAATATATTATAAAGTATTTTTTTTTTTTATTAATCAAAAATGTAGGATATTAACATTGTGAATCGTATTTTGTATTCTTTATACAAATCAAAATGTTAAGTACTTTGATTAATTTTAGATTCTGAGCGGAGTGAGGGGTCTAGTGGTTTTACAATATTATTTTCATTTTTTTTTTATCCTGTATACAATATTTCTACCTAAAGGAGTGCTTAAATTTCAACCTATCGTATCTTATATTTTAGCAAGTTGGATCAGGATCAGTGCCGCAACTACTCCAATTTGGGCCCGTGTGTAAATAAAATGAATGGGCCCCTTCACTCTTGAAAATTGAAAAATTAACCTATTGAGTATTGTACAATTAATTTTTCCAAATGTGAAAATATATTTTGGAATTTTGAGTTTTCATTCTTACAAAATAAGGTTAACGAAACGCGTAAACACACTTACACTTAATTACTTACACTAACACTTACACTTACACTAAATTGGTCAAATTGAGCGTTCCTTCGCATGACGCACTTCAATCAATTGCAACTATTATTATTCTCGGTTATACGGCCCGCAAACGAAACCCTGATGTACGATAATGTTGTGTACAAAACAAAATCTATTGTTCAATCATTAATAATTATTATTATAACAAAATGGTTTTATTTTTTTTTTTCTATATATTTTTAAATTTTTATCATTGGGCCCCCCATTATGGGGTTGGGGCCCTGGGCCTCTGTGTTTGACACACGCAACACACCCGGTTATTGCGGCACTAGATACCTATATAATTTGTCATGGGTAGACCATGAATAAAATGTATTAGTTTAAAAACGATTATGCATAGACGCAATTTCAACTTTTGACTTGGAGGGGGCTGAATATATTGAAGGCAGGTAAACCAATGCAATATAGCATTTTAAAATTGTATGTCCTAGGTTTTTCTTTTGGGGGGGGGCTTAGCCTATACTTAGCCCCCCAATTTGCGCCCATGCGATGTTGTCAAGTTTAATAAATATCATGCCTAAATGTTTGGATTATGTTTTTGTGAGTTACGAGTTACACAATTTAGCTTGCATTTTATTCATCGATAATAATATTTTATTATAATTATAATATTTAATAATAGTTACAACATTATATTTAATACGTTTTAAAATGTCGGATAGCAATGGAAATAAGGATATTAAACAATAACAATATTATATTATTATTATAGTTGCGTTCATAACTCCAATATTATTGTGTACATTTTGTGTTTAGAATTTACCCCAACTGAACACAGACTATACGAGAACAGTTAACAGTCATTATTGTTAGTACTTAGCATGATTTAAGATAGGTATACAGGTTACTCAACGAAACTTATATTTTGGTGCGCTTAAAATTAACGATCTTGTCATAGCAAGAATAACAGTTAGCGCTTTTGCATTATAGTGATTTCTCTTGGTACTACAAAATACATCATTATAGTTATACAATATTATGTATTGGAGCATTAGTAGTTATTCTCACATAGTTGATCAGCTGTTAGAAATCAACATTTAAGCGCACCACTTTTGTTGTGCATGTACACAGCATAGACATAATATAATAGAAATTATATGTCAATTATATGTCTATGGTACATAGGGTCGTGGAGTAACCTGTATAATCTTAAATCGTGGTACTTCCCGTATCAATCGTTATCTCTTATGTACCGCCAAATTCCAATGCAATATGCAGTAACTGTTATGGCGGCGAGTAGAGACCATAATGTACTTATATATTATTATTGTTCTGTGACATTTTATAGACCTGTAAATTATTATAGGTCTATGGACTGTGAGATGGGTGATGACCACGCATAATAATATTATGAAAAATACACATAACTACCAGTAATATTCTTCCGCGGTCGCGATAACACTGTGGACAATATTTGGTCACAATAGTATTGTGATTTATGAATTAACGAAATAAATTCAGTTCTAATTATTGTGTTGTTAACCTGACCAGGTTGGGTATTTACCATCGTTATGACGGGTATAGTATTATATATTTATATTTTCCATGGCTTTTGAGACTACTATTTTTAAACCTCTACGTCCAATCAAATATTACGTTATTTCATAAACGCTGTACACAAATCATCGCGATTCGCCATACGATTATGGTATTATACGGATTCCAGTTCTCGCTTTTCAGGCTTTCAGACACGTCTATAATAATGCCCGTTCACTGCGAGATGTTATTGAAACGCACGTGAACAGTTATTGTTACTTAACGTGACCCGTACCTGCCACCTGCACGAGAAGTCAGGTCCGAGACAGAAGTATGTATTTCACATTGTCTTATAATAATATATGATATTGTAATCAACTTTTATCGACGTCGAGTATGTTACTTTCGTCTTGTAAACGACGTGTCTCTGATTCATTGAAAACCACTACACAAGTTATCGGCTATTGAGTAGGTCGGTAGGTAATATTTTCAATTTTGCCATCATCGACCTAGCCTCACATTTACCTCACATACCGCTACGACACAAGTATCTGAATTTTTTTTGGTTTTTTCATTAAATAAAGCCTCGACGACTATTTGCTGATAGGCCATTGGCTGAATTGAAATAACATGCGTTTACACTTAAATTTGATTACATCGAGAATTTGAGAACATAATAGGTATACAAATTACAAATCATTAGTTGTATCTGAATTATATTGTGTTCAATATGATTTATATTTAAGTTTACCATACCGACGGAAGGCTGATTATATTTATACTACACATAATTTACTCGTTGAAATCTGTATAAATACCTATATTTGATTTTTCATTTAGTGTTTAAAATTTTAAATGTATTTTGGTATATTTTGATGTTTTACTAATTTCAGAACCTACACTTGTTCATAAGTAATAAATCACGTATTTTAAATACAAAATACATACTCGCATCTCTTCATTTTGAATGATATGTCAATATAAATAACCCAGTCATAACATTCATATTATAAGTAAAAAATAGTACTACAGTTAAACCAAGTTAATCCACACAACCTACAAATACAAACTGACAGAATTATTCTATTTTTGTTGTGAAAAGACTACCTAATTTTAATTGAAAAATGATAAGTATATACATTATACAGGTATAATACAATTTGGTTTTATGAATATATATTGGCAGATACCTTACCTATATTTTTGTAGATTGCCAAATGACCAGAAAATGTGAGGTAGGTAGATGGAATATTTTATGAAAACTTATAATGTCAGACATAATTCTTTTAAATAAATACAGTATGGAAGTTATTTGTCAAGTCAGCTATCACGTGACCATTTTTTAAAGCTGATTAAAACTCTAATTTTGACATGTATATGGCTGGGGGTCATTCTATAATTTTGTGCGACACTGAGAATGTTACTGTGAAGACATCGTTTTGAGGCTGACATCCTAAATTATTATTGTATTTTTCTGACAGATATCACGTTACAGTTGTCATGACAACCAAACAATAACAAAGATGAAATTAATGTTATAAAGTTTCTAGGTCGCCCCTAGCAACCGATGATTAATATATAATTATGTTATAATAGCAACGTCATTATTCGTTTTTAGATTCTGAGCGTAGCGAGAATGAATATATAAAATTTACAAGACTTATACATGTGTTGATAAATCTACATGCAGTGTCGATACTTCTTGGTTTTTTTACATTAAAATTATAGGACATAATTTCTTGATAGATCATATTTGCATAAACGCCAAATCGATGACATTTCTAATTCAATAAACTTAACACGACAAAAATTTTGATTCTTCACAAGAAAAATATAAGAAAAATGTTTTCTTATGTCTATTTTGTTATAAACAGCATTGTTATATGAAACAACTACCAATTAAAATTATATCTATACTAATAAAATTACTGTCCATTTTTTTTAGAAAAGAACAACTGGAATAAATTATGGAGAAATCATTAGTTCCTCATAGGCTTACTAATAATGACCTTTATATTACTCATGCTGAATTTCAAGGATGTTTCATAAAAATTTGGGCTAACTTTTATTCTCAAAAAAGAACAAATTTAGAAAAAAGCGTACAAAATTATGAAAATTACTCAAAGGTATGAATATTAATTAATTAAATTATTATGATATTGTGTTAATACATTTATTTTTTTTATAGGACTGTAATACATTGGACTTATTTGGAAACAAGTTATATGTATATACTTGGAAAAATGACTTTGAATCAAGAGTTTATAGATGTCGAATTATATATTCAGATTTAGTAGCCAAAACTCACACTATAATCCTCATTGATTATGGCCGGACTATGGTAGCTTCATATTATGATGTAAGAGAAGTAATTCAGGATGTAGATCCAGTTTTTTTAATTGATTTATGTCAAAGAGCTACAGTATACACATTTTTGCTGAGTACATATATAAGTAAACCAAAATCAAACAACGACTTAGTTAATATTTTGTGTAATAAATATTACAAATATCGAAGAGACTTTGAAGTTGGTGGAATCACATTCGTATCATTATTTGATGTTGATAAAATGTTAGTTGACAAAGGTATAGCGGATAACATCAATTTGGCTACAATGATCACCATTGCTAAAAGTATGGAATTAACAATTAAGTCAAACAATAAAACCGATATGATCAACAGTTGCCCAATTAATAGCAAAGCTTCAAACTTTGGTTCTTTTCTACGATCTCAACGTTTAGATTATGTTACCTTAATAGACATAAGTGTCACAAAAGTTGTTATAGATAACATTTCAATTCTACTAACAGTCCGGACTCATGTAAGTATATTTATGCAATTCTCAAGAGAGATTTCGAATGTATTATTTGCTAAATATTATTAGTGAAAAATGTAAACTTAATTTACTTTCTTTTTTTTGGCATGAAGACAATAATATATTGGCAGTGTTGGGTAAATTACTTTTAAAAAGTAATGGAATTACGTCACTTGTTACTTCACATATTTTTATTTAAATTACATTTGCGTAACCTAAAATTATTTTTATCACGTTACGTTACTTTTTCATAAATAAAGTAGTGCGTGGTAGTGCGTTACAAATAACGTTAATTTTTTTTTTAATCTCTGATAACAGTTATCATTTGTTTTGAACCATATTCAATTCATAATATGATATATTTTACAATATATTTTAGACGTGGTAAATAACGCATTAGTGTGTTTCTTCATAGAAATTACTTTTAAAACGTAATTGCGTTACTGTAAGTAAAATGTAACGAAATTACTGCTGCGTTACTGAAAAAGTAATTGTGTTACAATTATTTGTAATTTGCGTTGCGTTACTACCCAACACTGTATATTGGTATTTATAATATTTTAATTTGCATATTTTGCATGTGTAATAATTATTCACAACAATGTTTATAATGTAAAAAAGGTAGATAAGTGGATGTCGATCCGCTGCACAGTAGGATACAAGTGGGTCACTGTTTAATGGATGTTATTAAATTTGAATTAAATGATACAATATCATTGTACACAAAAGACAATTCTGAGCGGAGATAATTTGTCAGTGTAAATATTGTATATCATGTTTATTTTGTTATTACTTATTATTAATTGGGTACCCGGTTAGTTGAATTAATATTCTCAAATTACAACAAAAGAACTATAATCGTTATTCTTTAATACTATTTAATATGTATGTTCCTCCAAATTTGAACATAGAAAAAAAACTGTGTTATTATACTTTTGAGTTTTTTGGTTACAGAATAACCTTACGTAAACTTTGTTTTAAATTTTCAATCTATAGCTATATAAGTTCAAAAAATTTTATACATATTTAACTACAAAATCATTTTTAAATTTTAAATTTAATAAATGATGTCAAAAAATAAACTTTAAATGCTTATAAAAAAAATTGTGCCTATGTATTTTTAATATTTTTTAATTACTATTGTAACAATATATCAGAACTAAAATTTCACGCTTTTTGATCCAACAAAAAAACTGACAATGTCCGTAAATAGCTCGAAAACAGTCAATATATTTTGGAAATTTTATGAAGCATAGGAATTGATAAAATAAACATGATATACATTTCAAGTTATTCATTTTTGAACTACAACAAAATAAGAAAATAGCTACTTGAGAAATCAAGTGAATCTTGTAAAATTTCAAACACTCATAAAAATTTAATTTGACTAATGGACATTTTTTTTGTTGATAAAAGTAGATAAATTTATAAGAAATCTTGTATTACATTTTAAAATTTTAGATTTCTAAGATAATTTTTTATGAATTTTTGACTCAAAATAATTTGCAAATTTTCGTGATTTTTACATATTTTGTCAAGATTTAAACTTAATGAAAAAAGCTTATAAAAAAAAATTGTGACAATGAATTTTTAATGTTTTTCAAATATTATTGTAACATATATTTAGAGCATTGTATTACATTTTCAAGCTTTTTTTCCCAACAAATAAAATTTGATTGACATTCTTAGAAAACAAAAAAACTTATAAAATTGGAAACTGAAAATGTCTGTAAACAGTTCAAAACAAATCAAAATATTTTGACAATTTTATCGATTATAGAAAATGCACGAACATTTATTTATATTGAATATAAACAACCAGTAAAAAGTATACAGTATACAGTCATTTGTTTTAGAGTTACACCAAAAACCAAAATCAATTTTGCATAAAAATCCCGTCTTTCCTTAATTTTTGTGTTGTTTTTCCCGGTGCTTTTAAGAACTGTTGGGCATTTTAAATTTTGAGCCTCTGAATGCACTACTTTCCAATCGAACGAGATGCTGTTGAAAAAAATTGAAGCAGTTTTACTGCCCCAAACAGAGGTGACAGACACAAAAAACACACATTATTGTGAAATCAATGCATTCATAGCTCTGCTCAGAATCTAAAATTGTTACTACCTAATAAATCAATAATAAAAAAAAAAACCTAAATTACAATGTTGTTAAACATTGAGTGACATATTTTAAAGCCATCATTGTTTGTAATAAATTAATACAGTTAAATATTAAAAATATACCAATAAAGTTTATAGATAGATAAAACAATGGAACACTAATATACTACAAAATAGCAAAAACAAATTTAATATCCCAGAATGCATTTATTTATTTTTATTATTTTTACTTTAGGACAATGAATCTGAAGTATTAACCAGTATGTTAAATTCAATTGACAGACAAAATTTAAAACTGGCACCTGTTCTTGAAGTGTATACTCCTTGTTTGATTGTTTTACGTAATAAATTGGTTAGAGCTATAATTTTAGAAGTAAAAATAGATCAATTGTACATTGATCTAGTAGATTATGGAGTTAAAGAGTTGGTACCTAGGACTGCAGTTTTTGAAATACCTTCCAAGTAAGTTAATATTTTTTATATGTTGCTAAGTATGTATTTTTACTTCAGTAGTAGTACCTACCTAATTATTTAATTTATAGTAACATTTGAAAACTTTATTTTTTAGTTGCTATTTGATTGAAATGCGATCTTTGAATGTAATACTAGACAAGCCAAACGATACAATTGTAGATGAAAACATGTTTGTTCAAAAATATTTTCAAATGCTACCATTAAAAATGGATCCTAATTTTGGTTTATACAAAGTTAAATTATTCAAAAAAAATAATGAAGGCCATGTTAATGTATGTAAAGTATCAAATGATACAAATGATTCAATATGTATGAAGTCGCAAGAAATGTTTTCAATAACAGAGATAAATGTAAGTATTCAGTTTTAAAATATTTTTTCTGTCTGGATTAAAATAATAATATTTACATTACTATGTAGTATGTGACATGAAGGGATTAGTGAGTTTGTTAAATTTTCAAGGTTTTTCCAAAAATCAAAAGTAAACTATAAATTAGTTAATTTTTAATCACAGTGTATGTTAGATTTTGATTAAATTATTTTATACAATTATTAACTGTTTTCCATACCAAACAATTGTAAGACTGAGACAGTGAGACAACACATTTAGGTTTGGTGTCCTCTTAAGAGGTTTTATTATCATCGATTGACTTTATACTAGACTTATGTAAATTTGTAAATTTAAATGGATATTGATATTTTATTGTTTTGAGACATTGTTATGTCATATTGTCAAATATATTATTATCTATAATTTTTAAAATAGACTATTTTACTCAAAGATTAGTCAATAGCAAATAATTTTACTTGAATTTGTCTTGTCTATGTAGTATGTGACCGATGAGAGAATATTAACTAGGTGATGACATCTTCTTAATGATAAATTAGGGAGAAAAAAGCAACAAAAAAACCATGACAAATTATATAGGTATCATCACAGTTGTACTAGTTTTGCCCAGTAGATACGCATCTTCTTCACCTCCGGCCTATATCGTAGTTCTCCACTTCTCATTGGTTTATTTTGTTCTATGTTATATATGTATGCATATGATTGACAGCCAATAAGAACTGGAAAACTACGATATAGGCGAAGTAAAGAGCGGAGGATGCGTATCAAAATGCTGTTAAGATACCTATATAATTTGTCATGAAAAAAACCAAACTGACTTATTGATCTATATAAATTAATTATTTTTATTAATTCTATAATAATCTTATACCTATGTGTGATAATACTGGAAAAAATAAATTTTTTCTTTGCTATTAGTTATTAGTTATTACTATGGCTCGGAAGTTGATGACCTTAAAAACATTAAAAAATGACCTAAAAAATTGCAAATATTAGTTTTAAACTAATAAAAATACATTTTTTAAAAATATTTTACTCTATTTTACTATAAAATTCTATATAAATTTATCCAAGCTTCGAATTGTTTAAAAATATGACAAAAATGTCCTTAAAAAATGAAATAAAATAATAAAATGTAGGTATAATAATATTCACTACAATATGACAACGATAAATGTAATCGGCAAGATAAAATCAGATTGGTACTAACTTAGTCTGTGGTAATTTCCAAGTTATAAGTCATAGGCATAATGGTCGACAAGAAACGATAAGAAGTGAACTAGTGTGAAATCAGTAAAAATGTGGGAAAATGACCTAAAAATGTCAAAAATATGACTTGAAAAGTAAAAAAATGCAAAATAAAAATTAGTTATTCAAATTCACATGCTAATAAAACACATTTGTGGCCAGGAGAGCATCGTCTAAAAAGTTCTAAAAAAAAAATGCAAAATGCATCAACTTCCGAGCCCTAGTTATTACTGGCTAAGGCTGTTGAAAGCAAACTATTTTTAAGGTCAGGTTTAGGCAATATTCTATATCCATTGTGAGTGATGTGTGACTGTGTGTAGTGACTGATCATTAATGTGGGTGAGTTCCCTGAACGCTTCATTTAATTAAAGATAAACTATGGCTAATATTCTTAGAAATCATTATTATCAATATTATTTTGAAATTATTATAATCATGTGATCAAAACATATAGCCAGGAATTTTATAGGTGTTTAAATTTAATATTTAATTACAACCTGCGGAGGGGAGGTGTTGTTTTAATACCCGAAATATCCCCCAATGGCTATGTGCCTCCATGTGATAATATGATCACTTGTTAAAAATAAATATATATTGCGTTTTGAGTATTTGAACTAAATTTTAAAAGTTGAAAAGTTTTGTTTCTAAATCAGCAGTTCTATGAATATATTAATTTTTGCAGGATGAGATAAAAAGCATTGAAAATAATGCTGAAAATTGTGAAACACCAATAAACCGTCTTAATGTAAGTATAATGTCCTATATTATTATATAATAAATAAAATAAATCTTATTGAAATGACCTAACTTAATGTGAAGGTGCTTATTCACTAAGTGACATAATATGGAACTATTTCGGACCTCCTTATCATAGGCGTAGCGTGATGGAATTTATATTGGGAGGGGTCTAAACACCTCCCCCACATATTATCTCCATTTAGATCCACCATATAATCAGGATCTATTATGTTTTATAATATGGACTAGGTGCCCTACAATCTTAAGAATAATATTTAATATTAACTTTTTTATAATTATAACCGTATAATTTCAACAACCATGCAATTTTTGTATATTTTTCTCTGTATTACATGTGACAAGCATATTATATTTTATACTCTTATAATGTATATAGGTCAATAATTTAACTAGCTAAACTATAATGAATCAGTACCAACTAAATACAATTTTGGTAGCATGGTTTATGGGTAGCCCAGGAGGTGTTAAGCACCTTTGAATTTTGCTCAAATGATTTAGAAATAATATGCATATAAATAAATAATTTATAAAATTATGAGAAATTCAGCCGTTGATGATTATAAGAAACTCAGCCATTAATGAAGTATTGACGTAGTATTTATTGTAATCAATCGGTTGCATCAATCTTATTTTATAACTTCTATCCAGGGGCGGCATTATACGATTTGAGAGGGAGGGGGTAAGATCAAATATTTGCCGACTGTAAAAATGCTGACCCGTAATTTCTTAAAAGAAACTATGTGAAGTACCTATAAAAATTTCTGGTTTTTCTGTATAATAGGTTATAATATATCTGTATAATTTCTCTTAATAATTCAAATTTGATAAATATATTAAAAACAATATAAAAAAAATTTTAAAAAATTGAACTAAAACATTTTGAACAGTTCTATGCACAAAATCTGTTATAATATTTGTTACTCGTATATCATACAGCCGCTAGCCGTACGGGTGCAGGATTGTCAGGACTATTTAAAGCTCTAAAAGATTAAGTCTTATTCGGTGTCTTATCTATTCAGAATCAGTGCAGTGGCGTAGAACCTTTCTGACAGCTCTCTGTTATCAAGAATTGCCGACTGATAGTTACGAAAAATTCAAAGGGGGGACAAGCGTGACGACCGACCATACCCCCATTGCTGCCGGCTCTGCTTCTAGCAGTTCTATTTATTAGTTATCATTTAACATAGTTTTTGTCTTAATACAAAGTGGTACCACAAAATAAGATGTATTTTATTGAAGTTTACCCATTATTATTCAGTATCAATAAAGTAAGAAATAACATTCTCATTATTTATTTAGTAATTGGTAACTTAATGCAATTAGTACTAATTGCATATAAAAATCATTGACTAACGAGTAATTATCTATATTTATTTATTTAAATATATACATTTTTTTTGCTTTCTATCTGCCGACAATATAACATGGTTTTTGTGAGGCAGTACAACACGGGTTTAACAAACTTTAGTGGCTTGATTATCTTTAGTATTACTGTTTACTGCAGACTTACTATGTGGTAAACTTGTTGATTAATTTATGAATTTTGACATAAGTACTACGGAACATGAGCCAAGCACATATCGTTTATGTATTATATGTCACTTCTTGCACTGCACTCAATTGATTATTACTGGTGAGAAAAAATCAATAAAATAGTTGGTTAAAATGTGTTGTGTAAGGCATGTTAACAACTCGAAAGCTAAAGGTTTTAAATTTAAATTTTATTTTTTGAAATATATTGATTTTTATTCTTATAATAATAAATTGTGCATGGGTTCCTTTAATTAGAAAATATAATTGTATTCTTGCATTACATGCATGTTATAATAGTAGACTATTGATTTAAAGATAGACTGTATATACTCGTAACATCACCAATTTTACTATATACATAACATTTTGAAAACCTGATGCACCATGATTGGTAGTAATGCATTCAAATGTCACCTAGTAATTTCTATACAGACATTTTATTATTATTTTATATTTCAGGGTATTCAAATAGAAAAAGAAATAGTAAGCATAAATTCAGAAATGAAAGAAATCGTAGATTCAGAAATAAAAGAAATCATAGATCAGGAAGTAGTAGAAAAAGAACCAGAAGTTATAAAACAAGTAAGTTGGTTGTTAGTATGTTAATACTTATTAACATTTGAGTATAGAATTTATTGTTGTACATGCACTGAAAACTCACTTGTCAAACATCACAACAATTATTTACTTCAATGTATTTATTTTGTATGGCTCATTTACAAACGCATATCATATACTTAGTCATAATCACAATAAGTGTCACAATCAAGGTTTTAATTAAAATTTTAAAAAGTTTAAATTTATAGGTTATAAGTATAGTAATTTGATCCATTCTGTAGCTTCCGAGGTGACGTTGTGGATACCTGTAAGGCCTTGAGGGAAGAGTCGTTTTGAACCCTCTGTACTATGTGATACATTGTTTGCTTGGTTTCCTTGCAGTCCCATAAAGGATTATCTCTGTACTTACAATTCTGTAAAAGGTGTTTTGATGCTATTCACTGACAGGGTTTTAATTTTAGCCGCCAACTTCGAAAATATCTGTTCAATTCTTTTAGGTCTTCATTTAAAGTCTCTTCGCCCTGGGTCAAATCTTTGGATTGACATGTTATCGCGATATAATCTGCAAATTAAAATTTCGTACCTACGTATAAACTTACGTACAAGTTGAATAAAGTGGGTGAAGCACAATTCAAAAAAATTTTAAAAATTATTATTTTTTAAATAATCATGTTTTGTACTTGAATCCATGCTAAAACTTTAATACTTTTTTAAATAATGAGAGTCCTATATTAAATGAACCACCTGTATTTACTTTTGTATAATTTTTTTTTTAGATATTCCCGATGATGTCTTTAAAGAAAGAAACTTTAAATGACTCACAAGAAATTATTGGCTCATTGATTTATTACAAATCACCATTTAACTTTAGTGTGAGACAATATAATCCAAATTTTGAACCTCTTATGGACCATATTAAATCTATTTTGAACTCTCGATGTATTTTGAAAAAATGTGAACTTGTGGAAAATATGTATGTTATTTATCAGATTCAATCAAATTCTATATATCGTGCTAAAATAATTGAGATGGATTCTAAAATTGAAAGTAAGTTACTTCGATTTGATAGTTGTGTTCAATATGTTATCACTACTAAGCCAAACATAATTGTATTTATATATTTATAGAGATTAAATTGCAATTGATTGATGAAGGGGATAAAATAGTCAATGAATATGTTGACAAAATCATATTGTACAATTTTGTAGAAAGTGATTGTAATGTACCTGGACAATTAGTAATAGATTGTTCATTAAGTGACATGTGGTTCCCTGTTATAAATATTGATATTACATTAATGTTACAACCACACTTTAAAATAGGTCAACTATATAAGGTACTGTTACTAAAAACTAATGAGTCTGGTACTCAAGTAGTGCAGATGATTCATAAAGATACCAATGTTGATGTTTCGAATGCTATACTTCAGTCTGGAATTGGTCAACGTTTAAATGCTGCTATGAAAACCGGTAAAGTTCATAATAATATACATTTCTAAGAGTATCTTCTATAATCTATAGTATAATATATTGTAGATTTTATTTTGAAACTATAATAGTTTATTATTTAGTATTAATAAACCTATAACCATTAATGTGGTTTGGCAATTTAAAAAAAATGTTATGGTACACACAACTAGACTTAAACAATTATACAATTTAAATTCATTTGGTGAACTGAGTGGCCGAGCGGACTGTGGTGTCGGTTCTAACATGTAGGCCCAATTCGAGTTCCGGCCTCAGGCAGCTGTTTAGATGGTGAGATCGCCATCTCCCAACCGGGCATAGCAGAAACCTACGGGTGCCCAATTAGAAATTCTGCCTTATAAGCATCCGAACTAGGCCTTTGGGCCTACTCCTCGACGCAGCGCAAAATAACATATATTAACACATATGCAAAAAAAAAAAATCAATGAATTTTTGTTGGAACGGCTGTGTCCAGGAAATTTAATGTACATATATCACTACTACTCTATTCTTAGTATTAGCTGTTTATAATAATATGTAACCTGTAATGTTATTAACAATTATTGACGACAGTTGTTTATTTTCATTCTAAGTAAAGTTTAGATTATATAGTATCACACTGTTTAACGAATAGCACCAGATAATCAAGTAATAGTTTATATATAATTTTATAGTACTGCTATAGCAGTAGTGATATACATACTTGATAATTACTATGTAGGTGATCAGTACTGCTATAACAGTGGTAAAATCACTACTGCTACAGCAGTAGTATGTAACTACGTTTCTAATGGTACTTAAATAACCAAATATAAAAAAATAATATTCAGACTGTCCATCAGTATATTAAAACAATGAATAAAAACAATTAATTACATACTCTCTTTAGATCCATATAATATGGGCATCTGATAATCCTAAATCCTAATCTTAATAATTTAATTAGTTTATTTAAATAGATATTAATATTTATTTGTTTATACATGTTAATATAATTTTTTCTGTAGTTTTTAGTTCATGAATATTATAGATTATGAACTCACTATCCCCTATCACAAGCTATGCTTAAACGGGAAATTTCAATATATTTACGTAATACTAATGTATTTACCGTCATTGTCGACATATAAAATGTATAATAAAAAATTATTTATCATAATATTATATTCTTTAATATAAAACTACCTAAACTTAGATGTTTAATTTAATTAAAAATAATTTTTTAACTGTTAATTAATTTTAATAGATGAAAATCCATACGAGGAAAACCTATTAATAGGTCAAAGTTTTGTCGCATATGTTTATAACTACCATTTAAAACTCAGAATTCAACCAGAACCAAATACTGTTGATGAACTGGAAGAAGAAATTGTTAAATACATTAATGAAAATCCGGTTAGTTGACTCATGCTTGTTAATAATGATTTTAATGTTATCACTATAATTCAACCACAATTTGTTTGATTTGTAATGCACAGGGCTCTGATTCAATGGATATAAATTATTTAGAAAATACATATTGTTTGGCCACTGTCGATAACGTTCAATGGTATAGAGCTTATATTAAAAACATAAATGAAGAGTCCATCATAGTAAACATGTTTGATATTGGTTTATTGACTGATGTTTTATTAAATCAGGTATTTGCTTTTATTTTAATTTTATTTAATCCAAATTTTGTTTTATTTTATTTATAACTACGGCTCGGAACTATATAATATTCAAAATCTAATTAGGTAGAAATTTGTTTCATGATATAATTACAGTTGAAGTATAAAATTTGACATTGCATATTTTTGAATATTTTATTAAATTTATATGATTTTGCATATTTTAAGATTTTAACTTTTAAGTATATTAATGCATATTATTTTGCTTATAATTTATTACAAATCAATACCAAACAATTTTTCAATACTGTACTAACTATTAAGTATTAAGAGGACGTGATACCCGCATGTGTTGTCTCCGTCTTACAAGTGCATAACAT
>NC_042494.1:164563774-164649798 GCF_005508785.2 Acyrthosiphon pisum | reverse complement strand
TAAGCTCATGAGGTTGTCTAGATAATAATCTTACCTTTTAGATTTTATAAGAGGTCAATTCACTCTAACTTTTAAGTTAACGAAGCTACACGTGTTCTGCTTTGCGTATAATTTGCTATGTTACACACTTGTAAGACGAAGACAACACATGCGAGTATCACGTCCTCTTAATTATAAATTTGTTATGGTTAGTACTGTCTTATTTAACATTTATTCAATAAAAGAAAAATATTTTTATAATCACAACCCGTTGGGGTACCTGGATTAATACCATACTTAATAAATTATGCTTTTTTCTAAGTTTATTCCTATATAAATACATATTTTATAAAAAAAAATATTGCATATTTGTACTTTTTAGTGTACGTATGCACATAATTTTCCATTGTTTTTAGCGCAGAAAGTTCCGAGCCCTTCTTATACTTATTTTCCACTTATTTGTATATACAGTCGAGTTTCGATGACTCAAAGGCAATAAAAATTAAATTGTCTTGGGTATTTTTGAGAAATTATACTCCTTAAACACAACCTAAAAAACAGTTCAAGGATAAAAATAAAACTTTGAGTTATCAAGATTAGACTAATACATTTAATACAGTAATCTTTAAAAGAATATATTCAAAACTGTTTAGATTCGACCAATTACAACTAATTTAATGAGAAGACCTCAGCTCTGTTTGAATTGTCATTTGGAAAGTAAAGTCTTAGATATTAAAATTACTGAAAAAATATTGTATAACATAACAGTAAAATCCATCGATTCTAACGGAGTGTAAGTTACACATTTTGGAATTATGTTTTAATATTTTTTGGAAACAGGTAGGTTAATCATCTGTTATCTTTGTCAAACACATACAAACAAGAAAAACTAGTCTTAACATTTTTAATTTTGTAACCAAACTGTTTTTAACAAAGTACTGCACAGTTTTCTATGATTTGCTATGATATTCTATAATTAAAGGAGATTCTAATTTTAGAATTATGATGAAATCTAAATTATAAAAATTAAAAACTTACTGGATTATAATAGTTAATTAAAATGTATTTACTATGACATGAGTTAATACCTATCTTTTGATTTTCTAGGTTATTTATAAATATAAAAGAACATCATTCTGCTCCACTTTCCTCTCCAATTGTTCGGGGCATTGAGAAAATATCATTTTTACACGTTGATGGTGATTTGACTTATTTGCAGAGATCTCAAGATATATCAAAGGTTGAAAAAATATCTGAAAATCTATCAAAACTTTCTGGTAAATTAGGAAGTAACGCTTCCATAGCACCGGGAGACATAAACATGTTTGAAAGCCATGGTAAATATTATAGATGTGTAGTTAAATCAATTAATTCCAAATTAGCAGTTGTACATTGCATTGACTTTGGTTATGAAAAGTCAATAGAAAAGAAAAAGCTACAGTGTTTGGGGCGTATTAAAATAGCACTGTTACCAGCACTTGTCATCACTGTTAAAACATTTCCAATGGCATTTAATATGTCTAGAACAATGTTCCTAGCCAATATGCATGTAGACAATGACGGAACACTTAATGCTTCACCAAACAAAATGACATTAGTACAGTCGCAAAACAAATTAATGGAAACCCTTGAAAATGGTTGTTTAGTGAGAGTTACATGTATTAATTCAGACAGTGACTGTTGGATTGTTCCTCATTTACTTAATGATAAGCTAAAGATTATTTCGGATGTTCTTGTAAAAATGCAATCGAAAATGATACCAGCTGTAACTGAAATTGGTTCTTTGTGTGCTGCATTACATTCAATAACAAAAAAATGGCACAGAGCTTTGATATTGGATATTGATGGAAGTGCTAAAAATGTTTTGTCAATAGATTCAGGTGAACATTTCAAAGCATTAAAAACCACTAAATTGGTTAGTGAAATTCAGAAAATACCAAATTGTGCCTTGCGCTGTCAAGTGGTATCAAATGTTGACATTAATACACTTTTAAACAAAGATGTTGAATGTAAACTGATATCTTGTACTCAGTCGCTACTTGAGGTGAAATTATTTGCAAATTACATTAATAATGAATCAGAAATTACTTCTACTGTATCAACTATGGAGTGGTGTATTACCATCAATAGGTTTGAATCATATGAAGAGTTCTATGTAAATAAAGTCAAAGATGAATGTGGTTCAAATAATGAAAATGTGGACTTGCAATTAAATAACATTGCTAAAAACTTGGAAGATTTTCCACTGCCACCACCTATCGGTACACTAGTGGCAGCATTGACTGATAAAAAGGATGGTTTATGGTATAAGGCTGAAGTTTTGACGCCCATTAAAACCAATATAGTTGTTCGTATCTTTAGTGATGGTAGTGTTTGTAAAGCAATACAAATAAAAGTTCTCCCAAGAATCTTTTGTGATGAAGAATTGTTTTTTCGCTGTTGCTTGGATCAAGAAATTTTGGATTATAACATTACTGATCCCTTAAATTATGATGTTATATCAGAAATGATGATGAAATATAAATGGATAATGACAACAGCAAGTATCACTGAACCATACAGAGTGACATTGGTAAGTCATCTTGATGGTCTACATTGTTTAGATCTGTTGGATACAATTTTAACTATAGATCACCATGACATTTCAAATAGCAGTAAAATGTTAGAAAATGGCCCCATTTCGAGGAATATTGAACTTGATGATCATTTAAAATCAAATTCGGAAAATCGGTTAAATAATATTCCAGAGAAAAAAAAGAATGAAAATAATTTGATTATACCTGAAGTAGAAATTGTGGTTATCAAGTATATTGAAACATTCCAATATTTTTATGTGCACTCTGAGAGTTTGGAAAGTTTGTATATGCCACGGATCTATGAAGACTTGGATGTGAGCATAATTGAATTACCTTTAAAAGATTGTATGGTTGGTTTCATTGTTGTTACACATAGTATTCATTATAACTGTTGGTGTAGAGCCAAAATAGAAATAATCATTGATAGTATCAGTGCTAAATGTTATCTATTGGATTTTGGTGAATATGAAGAATGTTCTGTATTCTATAAGCCTACAGAATTCCTTTGCATGTGCCCTCCACTGGTAAGACGTTGTTCGTTGTATGCTCCAAAGTTGGCTGGCAAAGAAAATGAAATTTGGTTCCCCAATGTTAATGAAATGTTTAAAGACGTTACAACAATTGATGGTATTAAGTTAAATATGATTATAAAAACCCAGGGAGATCCTTGTGTGGTCTCTTTGGAGCTAGACAATGCTGACGTTGGTGAACTGATGGATCCTCTATATGTTAATTTGACACATGTTAATTCTTTTAGTGATTTCACAATCAAAGCAAGATCCAGCGATCAGGAATGCATGACCCAAATGTTAGAAAACTATATTAATACAGCAAGTATGGTGGAAGTACATAACCCTAAAGTTGATGAGTTGTATCTTGCCAATATCAAATCAAAATATGTACGTGTGAAGCTTGAATCATTTAGCGGTTCTAAATATATAGTCGTTGACATAGATGATACGTTGAATCTTATATCTGTAATGAATTTATATGAACTACCAGAAAATATACGCCAAAGTCCTATGTTATGCATGTCCTGTTCCTTGATTCTTGATGATAAAAAAGAAAAGTATAGTTTGAGTAACTTCCAAAAGTTAGCAAACCCCAAAGTTACATTCATTATGTGCATCATTACAGAGAGTGATGGTGCAACTCCAAATCAAGTTAGACTTTATCTTGACAACAAAGACGTTCTTGATTTTATAAAATTACAATAAAATAAGTGTTCGTAAGTTACATTTATTTAATCAAAGTTTTAAGTACAAAGTTTTTTAGTTACTAATTTTTTTACTATAAAGTATAAGAAAGTTATTGTTATTATATTATAAAATAAAATTCAATTATTTTATATTTTTTCATGTTCTATGATTTGATTGTTCTACTTACATTAATTTATAAAAGGTGTTTATAAAATTTGTTTGCTTTTTTACTTCTTATGACCTTAGCTTATGAAAAGGGAGCGGATTTCAATGTAAATTTCATTTTTTTTTCTGAATGCCGTAAATCAATACTTTCCAATAATTGGTCTCATATAACATAAAATTAAAAAAATTAAACTTATTTTTAATTTTTTTATATCTTGATATTTTTAGAAAATTTTTTATTATTATGATTTAATTATTAGTTTTGATAAAATAAAAATTTGATAAAATTTATTTTGATTTACACCTAAAATAAAAAAAAATCATATTTCTACTTTTTAAATGTATTAATTGGTTGATTTACGCACTTGGCGGTTAATCGCGAGCGTTGCTATCTTCAATAGACAGAAACGCGGAGATTAACCTTGTAAAATAAAGTTTTTAAGGCATTTTCTTGTTTTTTTAGAGAAATTAAGTCCGCTCCCTACTTATGAATTATGATTTTAGAGCATAAAGTTTGATTCATATATTATGTAGATATACCTGAAGGACTGCGTAAAAATGATATTAATGTTGACAACCCGTGCGTTAGAGTGTTGAATCTCTACCAGGAGATTTAATTGTTTTACATAATCTGTTCGATTGTTCCATGCAGTGGCGGCTCGAACTTTTTCGACAGTGAGACAAGAAAATGTTAGTTGCCAGCACACACGACCCACCTATTTAATTTGCACAAAGCCATGAAGGGCTACGCCCCCCACACCCGCTATTATAATTCTATGTCAAATTTACCTTTCTAAAAATTCAACTTACGGGTAGGCACTACAATAAAAATAACTTATTAATTATACAAATACTGCTTTATTAATAAATCATTGAATATACAATAAGCTGGGAATCCCGGAAAAAGACCAAGGAAAAAAAACACGGAAAAATCAAAAAATGAACAATTTACAATTTTTGAAATTTTTAAAAATGTTAAGAAAGTACCAATAGAGCCCCCACCTGACATTACATGAAAAGTAACGCGTGGGGGCGATGCCCCCACACCTCTAATGGCTCTATACATGTTTACTTAATAATATAAAAAATCGATACGATTCTTTTTTTTTAAATTTTTTTTTCCAAACCGTTCGTTTTAGGGCGCTTTGTAAGAATGTAAAAAAAAAAGTCCGGACAACCTTCGTTTTGAAGTTATTGATAAAAAAAACTTCAAATACTACATTTTTTTCGTATATTTAACGCGTACTTTTTAAAAAAAAATATACTTAGAATTGGATATCACTCGGACAAAAATCGAAAATATCCCCCGATTTGCTATGTATGTTATACCTTGGGCAAACCTTGGAATTAAACAAAGTTGTTAAAAAGCACATAATCTGCTAGCGTGGCCACTTGCTCAGTGTGCTGAGCTCGGTCAATAAAATCGAAAAAACATCTAACACGAGTTCCTCCGCGCAGCATTAAAATAATGTTGCTCACATGCGTATAAACGTAAAATAGCAAACTTTGAATGGCTTAAACTTCCAAAATATAGGTTCCCGCAAAAAAATTCAAACAATTTTCAAATCACCGTTAAAACCACGCATTATGAAAAAAAATTAATATTATTCAGATCTAATTTCTAAGTATTTTTTTTTTTAAATGCGCGTAATGAAAAAAATATAGTTATTGATGTTTTTTATCAATAACTTCAAAACGAAGTTTCTCCGGGCTTTTTTTTTACATTCTTATAAAGAACCCTAAATAAACATTTTGGAAAAAAAAAATTTGAAAAATCGATAGGTTACTAAACCAGAATTATGCCTAAAAATCATACTAACAAAATTAATTATTTATTTACTCTAATATTTAATTATACCTTATTTTAGATTCTGAGCGGAGCGAGGAAGCTATGGTTTTTACAATGGTGTTTATTTTTCTTTTTCTTTTTCTTTATTTTTTAGCCAATTGGATTAAGATGGTACTTTAGAGAGGTCATTTTTCGATTTTCTCAATAGTTAATTAATGACTCGGAAAAAACCACTGGAAAATTACGAAAAAACGCTAAAAATGGGATTTTAATTTCTAACGCTTTGTTTATCACCATAGAAACGAATAAAAAATTATAATATTTTAATATTAATTCAACTTACATGATAAAATAAAAAATAACAAAAATATAAAATATCCAGACTGATAAACCGTGTCTCCGCTCAGAATCGTTTTTCTTACACAATGATATTTTATCATTGAATTCAAGTCTAATACAACCATTATACAATGACCCACTTGTAATCTTCTTTACAGCAGAGCGACATCCACTTACCTGCTTTTTTAATATTATAATTTTCAAATAATCATCCCACGGTACTAAAATACGCCTGGAAGTCGGATCCGATGAAACGAAGTTGACCCAAGATGTTATAGGTGGATATGAACAAAAAAAAAAAAACATACTATTTATGAAAAAATGCAAATTGGACTTGTAACATTATGCGAAGATTATAAAAACGGTAAAAGGGATATTGAAAATGTCTTAACTGCTGTAGTACACACGACACGATATCATTAATATTTAATTTTGTTAAATAATAATAATTTGATATCAATAACTTTTTTTTTTGTGATAATCAATTAATATATTTTTAAAAATTTTTCTTTTTTCCTTGGTATTTTTTAACGATTACCATAAGCTGGCGAGCACCCTTTCAATTAAAAACTATTTATATATTTATTTATTTGATACGTTGTGTCACTCAATGTTTTTCAGAACTGACTGTCCACTATAGGTACCTAGTACCCACCCGCCACCACTTTTAGCTGTGAGTCAATTGTCTCCGCTGGTTCCATGTGTATTTTTTTACATCAATGAAATGTTGAATACATATTACATAGGGTGTATTATGACATCATTCTTGTCAATATATGTAGTAAAAAAATTCTTCCACATGCAAAATATTTCAGCGACAGTCATTTATATTTTTATAATTTATAGTATTATAATAGGTAAATGTAATGAATAGGAATTTTTATTTTTACAAATTCTTATAATGGTATGTTATGATTGTTTTTAACGGGTAAAAAAGTAACAAAAGTTTCACGGGCCTGTCCGGGATTTGAACCCGGGACCTCCTGCACCCAAAGCAGGAATCATACCCCTAGACCAACAGGCCACTCAGAAGTAATATAAAAAATACTGTCATTTAAAAATACATAGGTTCAGAATAAAACTTTAATTTATATAAAGGGCAGAATTTAGTCAATTTCTAATACATGTTGTTTATAAATTGATCGCTAGAATAGAGTATATTTATATAATGTTTTATAATTTCTTGTGTGCTTATTTGTCATGTGCATTATCCAAAATATATATAAAAAAAAAAAAGTTCGGCAGAAAAATTGGTATCCGATAGGTATGCCCTAGACGGCTAGACACCTATTGTCAAATACCTACCTACCGTAAAATGGCGTAACTCCGGACAAAACAGTTTTTCATTTATACTGGATCTTTCTGATAAGGGAATTGATAAATATTGTAGGTAGGTATTTCTAACGAAAAAACTACGTTGGACGACATTACCTGCGACCTACCTCCAATTTACATTGATATTATCAAGGTTAACGTTTCATATTCAAAAAACTATTTTTAAAACATTGTGTTTTAAAGTTAATATTAATGATGCATGGTTTTTTCAATGAATTTTGTAAACAAATGAGTATCAATACTAATTAATTTAAGAAAAATCTAGGAAATGGCTACGTTAAAAAAACCGTGTCTTGTGTGTAACTTGGGCCACCATTGATTTAGTAACTAATAATAAATATTAAATACAAACTTTATTAAGTTCTTTTGTTATGCACCTAATATTAATTAGTATATTTCTTAAATTTTTAAATCTAAATTTCTTAGATTTGGATCAATAAACTTATTTTTATTTAACTAGAATCTGTAAATTTCTCTTAATCAAATGTGTTTACTAAAGTGTTAGGAAGGAACGCATTCCTTTTATAGCAATAGGAACGAAGCTTGAAACACTTTCTTTTTAAAATATTGGAACGAGGGACGGGAATGAGTTCCTTTTTTGGTGAAAATTATTTCTCATTACCCAAAAACAACAAAATTTACTTCGTTTTTAAGTTCACTCGAAAATCTTTCTTCCACAAAATTCACTAAAAGTAAAATTTGTATTATAGCCATCAATAGCTAGGTATGCCGCCAACACCCAAGTTCTAAAAAAAGTAACATTTTCCAGTTTTTTTTCTTATTAACGTATAGATCACCATTTAAATAAATACCTAGTATATCACAGTTTGGGGTGTCAAAATAAGCTCTTTCCTTTTGAAATACGTAACATAAACGTCGTTTTAAATTCCTTAATAAATGTAATATAAATAATATATTTTTTTCTTTAAAAAAATGTTTGTTTTAATTGAAAATAACATATATTTTGTAACTAATATATAAAACGAAGATTTGTTTAAAAAAAAAATGTATATATTAGATACATTGTATTTTTTATCGCTCGAAAATTAACAAAAATATGTGACCTGATTGAATATTGTCAATTTATATTGTCTAATAAATGTTTGTTGGTGGGTGGTCCCTCAGAGTTTTCCTCAGCAGTTCTGTGATGACGGACACAAAAAAAATTTTAAAAAACATTTCATTCAGGCTCTAAAATAATTGTGTAGGTACTTATTGTGACATTTGTTACACCTTATATATATATTAAATATCTATTAAACACACACTATAAGATTGACCAATACAAAATATATACACACTTAACACTTTTGGACAAGTCCAAATTATTGCTTATTATTAAGACGACACACGGCAGTTTGAACATTTTGTTCCCTTATGATTTATTAAAACTTTTAGAATTTAAATTAATCCAATAACTACATAATAAATATAAGTTTGAAATTAAAACAGCTAATGCCATTTATAGCAATATAGCTATCAGCGTTCGAGAATTATTAATATATCTGATGATAGTTCCTTGACACTTTTCCCATATTTGTTGTGGTACTAATATTCAATAGACATCAATTATTTATAACAATACGGCATATTTTGCTAGCGCCGTGCCTTCTAAAAAAGTAAAATAAATAATTATTAGTCTACAAACTCGAGCCACAGTATTTGCGAAACCGGTGGGCTGTGATAACTGATTTATAATTTTTCTTTCATAACGGCGCTGTTGCCTGTTGATTATTTATTATATATTTGTTTTGCATTATTTTAATAATATGACTGGCAAAAAAAAATTATGTGGGTATCAAAATCTTAAACAAACTTTATTGAAAGACAAAGGACCACTTAATTTTATTACTTATTAACAAATGCAGAGAAATTCAAAATATGTTTCAAAAAATATAATATTAATTTGCATAGCTTACCTATTTAGTTTTATTAAATTTATTTTTATTTTATTCGTATTAATATGATCCATAAAGTAGGTACCTACCTAAATATAAGAAAAAAAAACAAAAAAACTTACCTATATTGTGATGAATTTCAAGCAGTGCTCAAGTGGTAGGTACACTCAACTGTATCTTTACATTTGAATTATTAAACAATTTTTTTTAAAAATAAGCACGTTATTATTATTGTTATACAATATACAAATATTCTTTTCTTTACTCATAATCTAATAAGTTCATGAGGATCTCTCCAAAAATGTCTGAATGCGGCACTGGTGCTGAATAGGTAGGTACTAATGTGTACACATATGTATGAGCATTTATCATTTATACGGGGTGTTTCTGAATTTTATGAGGTAACTAGTATAGGCGTACTTAGTGTGATAGCCCAATGAAGATTTTTTTGAAAATACATTTTTTTTCTATCTTTAAAATCTGGGTTTATACAAATTATTTTTAGAACATTATTTTAAATGTAAAAATAAATGGTCAAGTTGGATTTTTTTGCAAAATTCTCATATAAATCGAGGTGTCGCATCATTTTCGCGCTTGTTGCGTGTTTTTCACACTCGAATCGCCGGCTAAAAAAAAAATGGTGTGGAACATCGATTTGCGTATGAGAACACTACAAGATAAACAGTGTTGATTGTTATTTGTTGTTATTTAAAATACATGATTAATTAACGCATTATTTTACATTGTCAACCAATAAAAATGATAAAATAATAATAAAATTAGGGTTAACAAAGTTTTAAATATAGACGAGCCTGTAGCTGTGGGTGGGTGCTACATACTCGATAACTACCGTAAAACCGTGTGAATAGAAACAAAATCAGTGTTTTGCTCGATGTCCCCACGATCGAGTTTTTCATATTATCAATATTTTTAATTTATATCATCGATTGTCAAGTAGTGTAGTTTTCAAATAATTAAGGATTATTATTTTATTGTTCCTCCATTATAGCCAAACATTGGTAAGAAAATCGTGAATTTTTATAAAATGTTGTTTCTATTCAATCTCTTGGTTTATTATTGACATATTTTCAATAATTCATTTTATTGTATTAAATTATGTAAAAAAAAATATATATAATTTGTATTGAAATGATATTGTATTTTTTAAAAGTGTTTCTATTCACAATTGAACGGGGTGAATAACAAATCATATTAAATGTATATGATTGTTTCTATTCACCCATACATGACACGCATGAGTATGAATAGAAACAGCATACTTAAAAATAAATATAAAATCTATTTTGAAATTTCAGTTTTTTAATTTTAATGATTGTATTGTGTGTTTAAAGACCCACATTTTAAGGTATTAATAATATGCTGTTTTGTTATTTCCATTCCAAAGTTATAAGCTTTTGAAGTCGAAATGTTTTTCTATTGACCCGGTTTTGCGGTACCTACTGGCTACTTCGAAGCACCCTGTTCTTTATTTGTCCTGTATTAATAGGTTTGCATCTGTGCGTTTCACTCCATTACAATGTGTCAATATGCACGTTGGAAATAATGTGAACAGGCGAAATGTTGAAAATAAGATTTTGTCGATACTATATAGGTATATTATGTTGTGTTCCAAAACAATATGGCACTTCGCGATCAGCAGATACAATAATTAGGTATTAATCTATTTATAGATTTGCGTGTGAGAAAAATCGCGCGTGTCAGGCATTACGTACACACTACACATATTATATTATATGCTTAGCAATGTTGTTGTGTATTGCCATTATTCACTAATTAGGAGGTGTTGTTCGTGTATAATATAGGCTAGGTATATTTGATAATAAACTGAGTATTTAATAATATAATAGATGTACGTGCTTATTACTCGCTCGTATTCTACAATGCGTGTACAATATATTATATTTTGCCAACGTACCTACATATTATATTGTGGTACAATATGATACCTATTTGTACACTAGATTTGGTCGACACACCTATATGGCTATATCTGTTTGTATGTATAAATATTTTACACGGTCGTATTACGACTTGGGTCCATATTAAAAACGCGAGTGCATATCTCGCACGCGTTTCGTTTAAACCAACTCAAGGTGATTTCCTATCAGTCCGAAACGCGACCGCATTTCCAATTTTCTGCGTTCATCGTGATAAATGTTAATAATATACAATAAATTATTATATAGAGTACTATATTAAGCCCGGGCCGGATTTAAAGAAATTCAGGCACTGTACATTGTTGGCTTTAGAGCCATTTTTAACTAAAACGGTTAAAAATATTTAAAAAAAAAAACGAAAACAATATATTTATTGAAATCTGCAGCCCCGACAGATTAATAAAAGTTTAATCCGCAAATCGCAAGTGCCTTCCCGGTAGGTCAAACGAATTTCAATATTTTTACATTCTGTACGAATAGCGATGAATGTATTGATCTTAAATAATGTTTGTTATCACCTCGTCAGCAGTAAAAACGTTTTATTTTCAAACTTCAGCATATTTTTTTGGAAGGAACGTGAAAGTGAATCTAGTTGGTGCTTTGGGGGTTAAAAGTAAATTAGTAAAATAAGTTTTTACTTTTTATCGAGCTTATTCGACCTTTGTGTAATTGTGTTAATATATTTTATTATAATATAAAAATAAAGGGATTTACTCTATATAGGTTTTACCTATATAGTTATTCTAGCGGACTGTTCTATATAGCTAGTCTAAATGTTTAATATAAAATGTAAGTTGTAAACCCTACCATTATATCGGTTGAGGGCGGACCATCAGTCTAGGATAATTTTATTGAGTGGGAGAAGGTTATTTGTTTGCATCATTTTTATTAATACATATAACCGGTCAAATAAATTACATTTTCTCACAGCTTCTGAGTTCATGGTATTCACTCCTTTCATTCGACTGTTCACAGCCTCACAGGTCACAATTGCAAGACGAAGGTATATACTTCAGACGTCAATATCTACAGTTGGTTATGAGCTATTAGGACGATTCTTGTATCAGTAAACATTCATCAAAATTAAATTAAAAAGTATTATTTAGTACATTTAAAAAAAAAATGTTATAACATAATATTTAATATCATTAGTCATTACTCATTACTCATTACATAATAATATTTTTGTAAATAAAAAATATTATGAATCTAAATATTGTTTATCGTTGGTATTTTTTAATTTTTACTTCATTGGAATTACTGAATCACATTTGTTTGAAGAATTTTGGAGAATTGTAATTTATTAAAGTATAAAAATAGACTTTCGAATTAGTAGATAGGTAATTATTTATACCTAAGTACCTAAGTATTTAAAGTTTTGATAGCAGCGTACACCCCTGTGTCATTCAGCTAATCAATACTTTTAAATTAAAAATATATATATATATAATTACGGATATGAAAAAACATACTAATGCATATAAATCGTATCCGTAGTTATAACTAATTAACTACTCCGTATACTCGTTCAAATTTCGAATTTAATATAAGTGGAAATTGTCATAAAATATTCATCGGCGTGAGAAATTAAAAATGTAAGATCATTCAATAAAGTAAAATACTGAATAAATGATAACGATATATTAAATAATACAGGGTAAAAATATATTCTCGAAATACTGTGTTGACTTGTGTATATTAACATTAAGTATTAAGTAATAACTTAAAATTATATGAATTTCAAAAATTTTAATAGACGCTTTCAGATATGTTGATAGTGTTTATTGTTAGAAAAACAACCCAGTTTTGTTTCTACTACATAATAATGTACATATATAGATACAATTTTGAGCATACCAACGAACTGCCATAAATTATGAACGAACATCATGCCGTGTCGTAATTATTAATTGTAGATTATAATTGTGTAAAATACGAACGTGCCGTCAATGTTTTAATTTTTACGAAGAGTGATAAAATAACACTACGGTCTAAATAATCTGACAAATAGCCTGAGTAGAGACAATTTTTTTGATTTTATTTTCCCAAAACGGACATTGAAAGATACCTACTGAAGTACTGAATACAGATAGGTAGGTACAAACGTAGCGACATTTTTACGAGATTGAAGATATCCTATCAGAAGCTGATTTTATACCTCTATCACTGACAAGTGACAAATGAAGGAGGGAGGGAAATTGAGATTTAGACATTTGGCAAGTTATATTTTATATCAGTTTTATTGATTGTTTATGTTTTTCAGGTAATTAGGTAGTAGTTATAATTATTATATAAACACAACCTGAATAATTATTAATTATTGTATTTTATTTTTATTCCTTATATAATAAATATTTAGTTGTTGAGATTTCCCCGCAGAAGGCCTGAAAATATGTTGTACTGTGTGATCGCTTCATCGATGAAAATAATTTAAAATGTTGGTTTGGCGTTCTCGAAAAATTCCAATAGATATTTTATGATTTGTTATAATATTATGTCATAAATAACTAAAGGCGGGCAAGTTAATGAAAATAATTAACTCAAGTTAAGTTAAGTTAGGAGGACACAAGATCGATAAGTTAAAAGTTAACAGTTAATAAATTATAAATTTAACTCGATAAGTTAAAAGTTAATATAGAAAAATATATTAACTTAACTTAGTTTAAAAAAAGTTAATCTATTTTTTTTTTTATTAGTATATAAATCACATAAAGAGTGAATGTGTCTTTATAGTTTCTAATTTATAAATTATAAAAAACAATTTTATTGAACTTTTATCATAATGTACACTGTATACCTTTTTGTTTTTACTTTACTATTATTTACTAATTTAAACTATACTCATCTCAAATTAATAATTTAACAAATATATTTTTTTATATCATATAGCAATTGAATAATATAAGATACATAACATTAAAACATAACAATTGTCAATTTGTAATTTAAAATTATTAATTTTTTAAAAACATTTATAATTGCAACTCGCATAATATACCTACATATAATAAATAATTTACAACTTAATAAAATATATGAATATAGACACAAAATTATGTTATCAAGAAAAAGAACAGAAATGTTTGTGTTTTTGTATTGGATTATTTTTATTTTATACTGACATAGTAATATTTACGTATAAACGAAAAATTTCAAAATGTTTTTAACTTGATGGATATTTTTAAAATTAACTGAGAAAAGCTAAGTTATTTCAACTGTAAATTAAACTAGTTAAGTTCATAAGTTGATTAGAAAATAAACTAACTAGTTAAGTTAAAAAGTTAAAAAAATTAACTTTTTAACTAGTTAATGTCCATCTTTGTAAATAACTATAGTCGTAGGTAGTAATTAATAAATTACTAATTTATTACATTTGGATAGAGTTTAGACTTTCGACACAGAATACAGTGTTCATATAATTACTAATTACTGATTAGTAATATTATACTTTCAAATTTTTCATATTTCCCAATTTAAATATTCAATCATGTTAATTTACAATATCTATTTATAACATATTAATGTTCACATTCGGTGGCTGTCAAGTGTCCAAGTGTTAACCTCAACGCCATCATGTAAGTGCTAAACGACTGAAAATGAAAGCAAACTATACAATAAATAATAATACATTTACAGTTTAAACAATTTGATTTATCATACCTATTATGTTTGAAACTTTCTGTGACGTAATAATTATTTTATAAATAATACTTATGTTATTTAGATCCATAAATCTAATTTCAATGCAGATCTTCAATAAATTGACATATTTTTTGTATTTATTTTATTTAAATTATAAATGCCCACGGGCATGGAGTTCATACTACATAGTAGGTACACATTATGCAGATTAAACTAAGTAACAAAATCGTAGATACAAAAAGGCAAATTAATTAAAGTAATACAAATTATATTAGCAATTAAAGATTATTAGTATCTTTTTTTAGATATTTTTATATAGTTACTACCTACAATGAATAATATTATGGTAATATTAGTATAGGCACTGGGCAGTTACTTATCGTTATGACTTATGATGCATGAAACTTCTAAAATATAATACAATTCATGCTATAAAGTATTATTAGGTAATACTATTTTTTTTCAAAGTGAAATTTGTAAATGAGTAGTCAATTTTTTAATATTTAATAGACAATAGACAGTCAATATTTTCTCGAAAGTGGAGCCCTCGAAGTTTGCCTAATCACTATAAAAAAGTAAAATATTATAATATGCAAACTTACGACGATTAAAATATATTTTGTCATTTTCTATCTTGATACGTGCAGGCCATAAACCTATATAAACTAATGGACCCCTTGGTTAATCGAAAATACTTAACCGAGAGAGAAAAAATATGTTTTGGGCTATAATTTTTAGGATTTTTACACATTGTAACGGCCCAAAACTTCTCTTGTGTCTCTTTACAATCACGTTTGGTAATTTCTTTCTATGCGCTGTTTATTAGTTTATATAGGTCTATGATGGTACAGGCACACCGTAAGACGTACAGAGTGTACTGCACGTATTATAGATATTATTGAGTATTTAATGAAGATTAGATACCTAGTTATATTGTATGTACTAAGGAATCCACATGCATAAAAAGCATAACACATAACCTACTAATATAAATTATAATAATAAAAGCGTTTATCAATTTATTATTATGTTTATAGTAAGTTAATTCGTATTGTGCATGTATAGGTAGATACTTAATTTACTATTAAATATTTAAAGCGCTGTCATTTTCTAAGAAATGTTTAACAATATATTAACATTAGTAATATGTTCGTGTTATGTTTTAAATATATGAGTTTAATATACTACCTCAGTTTAAGAGGACGCCGAACCCGTATAACATGTTGTATAAAACATGTCTTATAAACGTATAGGTACAATATGACAATTTTTTCGTTCACAATAATACATTTCACTCTGTAATTTCTAAAATTAGAGTGAAATGACCTCTTATAAAAATATTTAAAGGTAAGATTATTATCTAAGGCATCTCATAGGTTTTTTTTCATATTGTTTTAATTTTAAGGTCAGTTATGAGTATTTTAAAATTGTCAATTGTTTGTACAGTACATCTTAAAATACTCATAACTCGCTTTAAAATTAAAATACAATAAAAATCCTGTGAGATGCCTTAGATAATCTTACCTTTAAATTTTTTATTAAGTCTTTTCACTCTAATTTTAGAAATTACAGAGTAAAATGTATTATTGTGATCGTAAAATGTGCCATGTTGTACGTTTGTGGGTTCGTCTTTATGTAATATCCCTATGGCCGATTACCTCTAATTTATTTACTTATAAGACACAATTAATAAAAATAATTGTAATATATTGAAATAAAAACTAAAAATTAGGTATGGGTACTCGATTTGGAATATATATTTAAATTTAATTTTCTTTTCTTTTATATGTATAGTATTAGTTAACGAATTCAAATTATTTAGTATTTTAGTGAATATAATACAGGCCTAGTATTGTGAAGCGCATTATACAGAGTGATTCATCAAGCATGCTCACCAACCACCTTTTTCTTCAATAACGCACTTATATAAAATCTAATTTTTGGAATTTTGAAATATAAGTATGTTAAATGCTCTATTTGTAAGTTTTTGAGATTTTTTGTACTACTTAAGGAGTGTGCCGTAGAGATACAAAATTCTGTTTTTCAAAAAAGAATCCTCCTTTTCAACTGTAAATTCTTCTGAAAATTTTACCAATCAGAATCAAAATTTGTATGAGTAGTTTTTTAGTTATTTGACTTTGCGTTTTAAAGATAAAATGGTAATGAGTTTTTTAAGATATTAAGACTATGGTGATTTGAAAATGTTATTCATAATATTACTCTGTCAAGTATCAACATTAAAAATTTGTAGAAATGGCCCCATTTATATTGAATATTAGTTTCAATATTAGGTATATTTTATATTTTTATAAAACCATTTTTGAGAACTAATCCTTATTACAAATATATTAATTAATAATTGCTAAGACACTACTCGTTTGAATTTTGGATTAAGTACATCAAAATTTAAAAAAAAAAATTAGGTATCCACTAAATAATTTACAGTAAAAAAGCGGGTTCTCATTTGAAAAACAGAAGTTTGTATCGCCGTAATACGAAAAAATTGTCTTTGAGTAGGTATATTAAAAATTCCAAAAATTAGAATTTGAATAAATTAATTATTAAAGGAAAAAATGGAGGTAAGCATGCTTGGTGAATCACTTTGTACATAGGTTTAATTAAATAACTATTAAAATTTATAATACTATGTATATAAATGATTATTAAATACAATACATTTAGAATCATATAATATACCTTACTATACCTGTTAAATATTATATAATATAATAATTAAAAATTAATATTAAATAAATATACAAAGCGTGCTTTATTATTTGTTGGTATAAAAATTTCCTAATACTGTTATTTAGATATTAATAACACCAATTAGTAATTACTCAACGTTTAATGAGTTCGTTACAACCGAACAGATTAGGTATAAATCATTATTTACGTTAATTATATAAATCTATCAAAATCAAGTCTCTTTAAAGTAGGTTATAACTTATAATATAAATTATAAATCCATTCGGATATACAGAGCGTTATTTGAAACTTTACTAATTTAAATGTATTAATAATAATGGAACTTCTATGATTACTCTGTGATTTTAAACTAGTATAAAGAATCGCATGAGGCGGGACACTGCAGTAGGTATAATTAATTATTTATTATGTGTGTTGTTATTCACGAATTGTTATAATACTAAAGGTCATACTGCGTACAGATATAGGTATATTATAGACCTATAATAGTACATATTATACACATCGGCATAATATCACGTATGTATTCGGAATATACATAGAGATTTAAAAAATACATCATAGAGTCCATAGAAATAGAAGACAACCACAGATGCCATATGGCTGTATTCAATACATTCGACTGGAAATATTATATTATGTATGCTATTGTACTTACAGGTGTACAAATAATAAATAATATATTAAAATACTGAATTTGTATATAAAATAGGTAATTATAGCTGCTCCTAATTTCTAAAATTTAAATGAATAGTTTAAAAATAGTCCTATATTATAATATAGTCTGTAAGACGTACCTCTTACAATTACATTAATATTTAAATAAATAAAAAAACATACGCCTATGTACGCATTATACGTAACTAATAGAATATTGGTTACATTATATTAGATCTAATAATGATAGAAACATTTATCTGAAACATTTATCTGCAGACTAATTATTTATTTATAAGTTATAATAATATAGGTAGGTGCCTAATTATAAGTAACATTTTATGAATGATTATAATGAGATTTGTGCATCACACCACACGTCGTGTATATTAGGTATAGGTTATATCTCTATATATTATAGTTTGCGTGCAACCTAAATAATTAAAAACCTATAGGCATTAGGTAGGTACATTTTAGTATAATAATATGTAGGTAAATTATAATATTATATACTGCATAGACGAAACTATAGGTTATGGCTAGGGTCTGCTTACAAGCACCTTCAAATATTTTGTGAGAGCATTCAATTACCTTGTATAGGTAGGTATATAGTTATGTAGGTACTAATACAGACATAGACATTCAGTTATATTAGTGTATTAACTTGTACAACGCAGCAGCGGCGGACTGGCCTAGGGTGCTATACACCAAGTAGCACCCCGGGCCCCCATTTGTATTTATGATCCGGGCCCCCGATTACCACAGTCGGTATACGATATAATACTGGTATAATACGGTATTATACAAAAAATAAAATAAAATACCATATTTCATCATCTCTACAAATAAACAACATGTTATTCTTAATTTTTTTTTTATATTTACTTATAAAACTAAGGGCTCTTTCCTAATTTAGGTAGGTTTGAAAAAAAATCACGGGCCCCTAATTAATTTTGCACAAAAATAGCCAGTCCACCCCTGTAACGCAGTGAATAAAAATTTGGTATAGACTATAGACTAGAGTACGAAGCGAGAACAATTTTAAAACTTATCACTGTCAAATATTGAAAAATATTTAACAAATCATTTAAAAACTGAAGATATTATTAATACATTTGCAATTGAAGACAGAAGAATATTGCTTTGTTATAGACAGTCGTATTACTTATTAATTATTATTAATCTATTTAAATTATTCGTAAGCTTTGTATAATTTTAGACTTAAAGCACCCCCACAATTTAAGGTCTATTTGCACCTATATGCTATATATAGCAAAGATTAATATAGTTTAAAAAGTATTTTAATTAAATTTAATAAGAAAGCATTATTATTTATTTATTAACATGCATTGTTAAGAAGTTTTTTTTTTTAATGTTTAGGTCTATTGACTATTGTATACACTATACAGGGTGTTTCTGAAATAGATGAGGAAACTATTATAGGCATACTCAGTATGATGGCCCAATGAAGATTTTTTTGAAATTTTTTTTCTATCTTCAAAATCTGGGTTTATACAAATTATTTTTAGAACATTATATCTTTAATGTAATAATAAATGGTTTAGTTGTATTTTTTTTTTGCAAAATTCTCATACGAATCGAGGTGTCACATCATTTTTGCGCTTGTCGCGCGTTTTTCACGTTCGAATCGCCGACTAAAAAAAAAACAGTGTGGCACATCGATTTGTATGAGAACACAACAAGATAAACAGTGGTGGTATTTATTAGTTGTTATTTAAAATACATTATTAATTAACGCATTATTTTACATTGTCAACTAATAAAAATGATAAAATAATAAAAAAATTATGGTTAACAAAGTTTTAAATGATGGAATTTACTGACATACATTGATTTGTGTGATTTAGATGTACAAGTAATAAAATATGGTAATTTTTATCCATTATGACTATTATAAAATAATTAATTGACCGTAATTTTTACATAAAGAACATTAGTTGATTTGATTATAGCTGAGTTCAATACTGGATATTGAATAACACTTTAAATTTATTTTTAAGATTTAAGTTTTTAATTTACATTTTGAACAATGGATTATACTGACATTGGATATTCAGAAAGAACAAGGATTACATAAATAATAGAGATGAACTTTTGATGAGAATTAATAATGTAGCTGATATCATTCGTCAAACACCAAATTTGTTGGGAAAAACTTGGAATCCATTACATCGTTGGATCGAAGTTGACGAGAGTCACATACTCACGCTGAACAACTGTAGATAAAAATAGGTATTCAAAATAAAGCGTATTTAATTATAATTATTTTACAACGAAACACAACTTAAATGTATGTCAGTTAATTTTGATAATTTAAAACTTTGTTATTATTTTATCATTTTTATTGGTTCACAATGTAAAATAATACGTAAATTAATTGTGTGTGTTAAATGACAACAGATAAATATCACCACTGTTTATCTTGTAGTGTTCTCATACAAATCGATGTGCCACACCATTGTTTTTTAGTCGTCGATTCGAGCGTGAAAAACTCGCGACAAGCGCAAAAATGATGTGACATTTTGATTCATATGAGTTTTGCAAAAAATCTAACTTGACAAATTATTTTTACATTTAAGATAATGTTCTAAAAATAATTTGTATAAACCCAGATTTTGAAGATAAAAAAAATTTTCAAAAAAATCTTCATTGGGCCATCACACTGAGTACGCCTATACTAGTTACATCATCCATTTCAGAAACACCCTGTATACTATAAACTCTATACTGTAACTGTATTCCATAATAATTGTCATAGTGTGGTTATTCTACTCGGTCACTAATTTAGATTGTTGTAACGCGGGAAGCAAAAATTTACTATATCAATCTAGGTACTTCATATTATTATGTTTATTGTACACTATAATATTATATAGTACCTATGTACAGTTTTTTTTTAATTGATTCAATTTAATAATGGTTGCATTAAGGGGGATGAGTTTGGCAATCGTTGCCAATTGTGGATCTACTCTCCCATTTCTACATCATAATTTTTTTTATTTGAATATACAGCTATAGCAAATACTAAACAGTAAATATAGTATAATATTGAAATTGAATATTATTCTATAAACAAAAAAAAATTTAGTATGATATATTTTATATTATTTTATACTTAGCGCGATAAGAACCGTATCAACGTCATTATTAAAAAAAGATTAAAATAATTAATTATCTACGAATTCTTATAACAGTTCTATATGGAATTTTTAATTATAGGTACTATTGTAGTTTATAAGTACATACCATATTTTCAATTATTTAGATTTGTTGTACTATTTAAAGAGTATCCTGCGACCGCGACGGTACAGACTTCTATATTTATTTTTAAATTAAGACTAAACTTTTTAACTGTTAATTATTAAGCAGATAATTTATGTAAAAATATTGGATAAATCAAAATTCAAACGAGTATAGTTTCTGAGTTATTAAAACGTCCATATTAAGGATAGAACTATAGAGGCATTGGCACAACTAGGGATATGCTTAGGGGACTTGTGCACCCCCAAGTTTAAAATGTGCACCCTATAAAAATAAAAGACTTTCCATTATATAAAAAAAGTATTTGAGTACAAATACAAATACTTTTAAAGGTATTTATAAGATACTTTCAAATACTTTATAAAATTTTTTTTTAACTTATAAAGTTATAATCAGTAAAACCGATTTTCATGTTTAACGGTAAATGTAGGTAAGTATAGAGTATTTTACCGTATCATTTGGTGGATTTTTAAAAAAACTCAATTGTTTATTTTGCGGAAGTAGCTTAGCTCAGTATTTGGTATTTGGTATACGTATCAGCTCTTAATAGTATTATTGTATTATAATTGAATCAGAGCGAATCACGTTTTTCAGAAGCAATTGATTCTGGTTTCTGGGGGGTGGTGGTGGGTCATATCCTCAAAGCCCGCACATACACGGTCAGTCTTTGAACTTTATTTTGGATGTTACCCCACCCCCTATTTGAGCATATGGGTATCGTATTCGTATACATCAGTTGGAGTAGTGTGGGGTAAGTTATAAATAATTTGTTCGCTTCCATATGATTTAAAGTAATCTACGCTATTGAATTGAATTATACTGAAATAAAATAAAATAAAAATAAAGGATTTGATTATCGGTTCAGTATAATTGACAGTAAAAAACGTATTATTATAGGTAAATATTTTCAATTTTTAATTTTATTTTACCTGATCAAAATTAAAATAGAAAATAATATATAAACTAAAGAGAATTCTGAAAGTAATTGAAAATGAGCGTTTAATTTTATATTCAGATTCTAGGCTAGCTTGGAAATATAAAAGTACAACGATTTAATATACCTAGTCCTATATTGTCGTCGTGCAGGCGAACATTTTTTGCATGTCGTAAATACTCGTAAATATTACACTAAACGGTGGTGGAATGCACGACCGGGGCTCGCAGTGTGCAGATGTCCTCCGCCTACTGTGTATTATTATAAGGAAGCACGTGACGTTGCAGTTTGTGTAAAAAGTTTGGAGTTCCGAAGCAAAACGGATGACATGAGGGGGGTGATTTAGGATAACAGTATTATCAATTATTATGATCGCGAAACGTTCAAAATACGGCACGTATTGGGTGATAAAACTATAAAAATCGTCAGTAATTTTTTGAATTTTAAAATCTGGTCGATGAAGCAAACAGGCAACAGCCACGTTCCAACGTAAGCGTCGTCACGTCACACGCATGTCACCGAGTGGGAATGACATGCACTGCGCGTATACGAACGATATTGCTTATATCTGCGTGGCTTGCACGAACGCATATGGACGTATCACGTATGGTACCGATTTCAAAAGATTTAGTGCCATAATATTTTACAATCTACATAAAATATAGATTTTAGTTGGTAGGTAGTATTTTAATATTATCATTTACTTTACAAGTCTCATATAAGAATAATTTATCATGGTATTGTATTGCTTTGGCTATTCGTAATAATACATTTAAAGACTAATATTATTGTTAGTCGCCACACAAAAGAACACATTAATATGAAAAACCTAAAATCAATTACTTCTGGTGATATGTATATCAATTAATATGGTATGTAAATATGAAGAATAAATGTCACACGTAATTATTGAACTATTCAGAGTTCTAACAAAAATAGATAAATGATATATGTTCAAAAACAAACAGGCAGTAGTATCTACCTACTTAGCTTTGTTTAAAGAAACGACTTAATGAAAATTATAAATTTTTTCACGACCGGAAAATATCAGAATCCTGTATGCATAACACACAAAAAGAGTATCCTACTCAAATAGGAATATAGGATTAAGGTATAACAGTCGTGTAACACAATTAATGTTATTGCTGATTAAATTTTCAAAATTTAGATATAAAAAAGAAAAATAATTGTATTTTATGAATCTCTAACAAAATAATTTCCAAATTTTAATGATCGTGACGAATTTCGTAAAAATTCAACCTTCAGACACCCATAAAAATGATTATGAATTTAAAATTTGGGTAAGAACTGAGCATATACCTGGTGAATCACTCTGTACCTATATATAAACATTAAACTTATATATAAATATAAAATAACTTTAGAGTTTGAAAAGAAATGCAGATTTGTTTCCCTTTAAACTTTAATGGTAACACACTAACACGTCCTAATTTTGTCCGTTTTCGGATTAAATACTGAAATATCTACATATTTTTCGTTAATTTTCAAATTGTTAACTTTCATTGTGTGTTTACTCAATACATTATACAAATACAACTAGCATTTTTTGAAATGCCAACAAGATATTTGGACAGACCAAATTTTGTAAGTCATTTTGACCTTTAACTATACCAAAATTTACTTAACTTCTTGTTAAAGTACTGTCAAAAATACGGGAAATCGCATGGAAATTTGGAAAATCATAGGATGATCATTGAAAATCGTCAAAAGTAAAGTCAACTGCCTTCGAAAACGGCAAAACCCCTTAGTCATCAGGCAGAAATATTTTTTTGTCAGGTACGTTTAAAAGGAAACACACTGTATACGCCTGGTGTATGGTGTATATAGTTATATGGCGAGATTTAATTAAACTCCAAGTATACGTCACTACTCACTTATCATATGCACTGTAGTACACTGTGTAGTAGTGTAGCAGAATAAGTATTATTACTTATTACAGTGAGCACCTACATATACTGTACCTATAGATAGGTGTGCTAAACACATAATAAAATAAAGGTAAAAATCGAATGGCGGACGGCAGTGTGCGAACAAAGCATAACTATAGGCATCGCGTGGTTTATCGTCCAACCGGCCGTTTTCAGCGAATGGTTATTATTTTTATTTATAATTATTGTATGTTGTAGCTATCGGGCCAAAAAAAAACTAGAACGAGCTCGTCGAAAAATGGAGTATGGACAGTAGTAAATTTATTATAGCCGCGGCTGGCACGATCCTTCAAGAGTGCGTGGTTTCACTGCGACCGCGGTTACTGCGTTACTGGCAACACTGGACCGGTACGTCACTCGGCACCTCTGGTTATCAGCATTCAGCAATCAGCCTGCAGCCGCGGACGACCCGTCTACAGTGGAGTAGCGGACGGGCAGTAGTGAGTTGTTGTGGGCACGTGATGTCACGATAACGAGAGTACGATTCATACTCATTACTCAGTACGATACCTACTACGGTACTATAGAAATTTCGGCGTACTCGCACCCTCATGACAGAGTTCAACACCACCACCATTACAACAACATCAACGGCAATAAAGACGACGAGTAAATAGGCAGCCGCGACGTTAACTATTCTGTGGTTAGACTGCCACGTAATCACTGAGAATAATTTTTTTTCTCTAAAACACGGTCTACTAAGTCTTAGTCCCATGATGATCCATGATCGGTCATGTCTTCGATTCCTGATCTATGCACGTCGCACAGATCGTGGAAAATCGCCGAAATGCCACGATGTACGGGTGAATCTCAGAAATCTTTGGGTATCGTTTTCGCGTGATAAAAAAAAACCTGGTCCACCCCTCCTACGCCACCTCCGGCCCTCAACCAACAACTATCCAAGCCCGAGTGTCGTCTCTCCTTACCGCCGGGTGTCGGGTAACGCGGTAGGCTGCACTAGACAGTATAGTTGTTGTGTTGAATCCGAGATGGGAAACAAAAAAAAACTGTTCGAAATCGACCGACGCGACCCGAACGCGCTCAAAGTGCGCCGTAACCGGTTTCCGTTTAACTGCAATTTATTATTATTATTATTAAAAAGTCCGAGCCCGCTCCGCTCCGGTCGTCGTGTGTAGTTGTAGGTACGCTCTACGGGTGTGCCACGCCGCGAGGGGGGAGGGAGGGTGAAGGGTGACCGAAACTTTTACCGTCGCCGCCCGCCGTCAAGCGTCAGTGGCCAGTGCTCAGTGCTCTCGCGATTGCCGTACGTTTGCGTTCGTAGTGTGTCGCGCTCGCGCGCGAGTCCCGACGACATCGTTCTCGCCAGATAACAAACCGCAGTACCGCCGCACGCTCAGTGCGTCGGACGATATTATATTATTATTTGTATTTTATTTTTTTCACTATAGAATTATAATAATATTATTTCAATCGTCGTTATCATATTTTTATCATCACAATAATACATTATTACTGCATTAATTAATTAATTATTATTATTATTATTACCTATTGTTATTATTACTGTTGGCCCCCGCCGTCCGATCGCGTCGCGTATTATTTTCCACCGCGTTTCGCGACGCGTATTTTCGTGAAAGTTTGTCCCGTAGTCGCGGTCGTCGGCCGACGACGGCCCCCGAACCAAGCAGTGGCGCATCGTGCACGGCCCGCTATCGCGCGCCCGCCACCGTCGTCGCAATGGAAAACAAAAAACCCAAAGAGAAGCGAAGGTAAAACGAAAACCGTGGTGACAAAACAACGAGATTTTAATGACGTTAATAGTTAATTTAGTAGACGAATAATAATAATAACGAAATGTAAAAGAAAATGTCATCGTAACGTAAAACCGCCGTAGGTGGCTCGAGGGCTCGCGTGTGCGACCAACGAGGTCACGGCCCGGCGATCGTGTAATGGGTATCTCATAATATTATTATTATTATCGACATATCGTTTCGACGCGTTCGTTATTGTCTATTGAGCAACGTCTCGTCCTATTGCCGTGCGTTCGCTACCGATGGGTGCTCGAAATTAATTTTGGATCTATAGATAGATATTATGTATATATATCTATATACGTGAACGCTGGCTTGTGTCAACCACCAACAGCCATACCCTGCCCGTTTTTGGGGGACAAACGTTTCCGTAGTCCGCAAAGTTGACGTTATTCTGGTTATTGTAGTTGTTGTTGTTGTTGTTGTTATTGACTTTTTATTGTTATTATTGTTATCATCGCCAAAATTGAAGATGATAACGCGTTACGACTATCTCGAGATTACATTAATTTCTTGATTCTCGAATATAATTTTATTTAGGTACATTTATCGAACGCAGACCCATAATATTATTATCGAGTTTTAAAGATGAGCCGCGTGTGGTGGTTAAATACTATAAATCGTTAGAAATTTAGAATCGGACGATGAAACGCGTTTGGTGGTGGTGTTCTCCGATATATGAGGCATGATTTATCATGATACGAGGTACATTTTAGGTTTTCTTTGTTTTTAACACCGTCCCATAGGTAGTCGTTTCTTTATTTCTGTAACTAATTTGTAGGGTACATTGTCCATTTTGGAACTTTTCGTAAACAGTCTGGCCTAGAAAAGATTGTCACAGTTCGACAATTAGGTAGCCCTTATTTATACAACATGTGTAGGGGTAAGTAAGTTATAATATAATAGCTCATGATTTGAATTTCAAATTTGTCATCAGTATAGGTATTTTAGTCAAACTATTGTTAGAAATTCGTTGGTCCGAACTGATGAAAAATTATTTCCCAACGGGATAATTGAGCATATCAATAACATCCAGGTATTTTGTTTAACCGGGGATTTGAGTGGACAAATTTGTAGGTAGGTAGTTGGTTTTTGTCCGATTAGTGATTTCTATTGTCTGTAAAAATAATGATAAGAAATAATGTAATATTGAGAAGTATTTATTCTAGTATTATAGGTAGTTGGAACCAATCGAGTTGCATATCAAACCTAGTTTGAAAACTATATTGAAGTACTTTGAACAGTAAGAAACTAGTAGATAAAACGACAATTTATTAGACATCATACTCGCATCATACCTACTTCAATGTGTTTAACCAACCTATTGTGTTATATTAAGAACATTATGCTTAAGTGGATTTTAATTGTATAGGAAAATTATATCACCTATAGATTAAAATGTGACAATATAATTTGCTTATTTGCAACATAATTCTCATTTAACTATTTGTGTTATACTATTTTTGTCTAATCAACCATAGACATTAGCCTGGAGGTAGATAAGTACATAAAATATAAATACTGACTAAAAACAATTTAAATGAGTAAATACCGAGGTAAATACCATTGAATATGATAATTAATAAAATAATTAGGCTAATAGGCATGGTGGTTTGAGAGTTGGATAATGTTGTACATTGTACAACATACCTACCCTACCTATTATGCACCTATTACCTATATTGGGTATTTATATATGTATTCGCGTTGATCATGCTAAGGGGTAGAGAGCCCTATTTCCCCTGAGGCTAAAATAAAATCATGAGTATGCTTCAATGCTTATTAAATCTATGTAACAAGTAACTACAAATTGTAAAGTATCGAGTAAAGTATTGTACCTACCTAGTTGCTGTTTAATCTATCAACTGGATAATCTAGATCGCTCCAAATAACAGACACATTTTTTAGTACCAAAACAAATATCAATTATTTATGTAATCGCTTAAATAATCTGTCCAGTTTGTGTGAAAGAAGCAACGACTACCTTATTAATAAAGAAAAATTACCTATAATATAAGAGGCCCAGTTGGAAGGGATTACTCCAATAAATTAAGTCATATAGGTACTTTGCTATATTTTTGTTAATTCAATTTATAGAACCCAATAATATAATACCTATTACCTACCTAGTTCATATTTTAATAATAATTAGGTAGATACCTACATATATAGATATATACCATTTATATGAAATTATTAACATATTTGTGTATTTAATTCTGTTATTCGATGAGTATTTAACATACCTAGGTACATGATTTAGGCATTTATTTTGACATTAAATTACATTTTATTTTTCATTTATAAAATTAGAAATTCGGCTAGGTATCTCTTTCAAAATTAGATTTATTAAACCACTGTTAGTCAGAATTTAGCTATCAGCATGAAGTCATGAAAAATATCGTGTTTTTTTATCTTATACTCTATCTTAGACTTATACTTAAGACATCATTTTATATACATTATACAAAGATGATTAATTTATACCTACTTCCTACTTAGTACTTACTTAATTATTTGTGATTTATTACTATAACTTATTATTATTATCATAATTTAAGGTTAGCTGTAAAGTTACATTTTTGAATATCATTGCGTATTGTACTCATTTTACAGCTGTAAAATATAATTTGTAAATAGAGTTCGGAGAATTGGGACGTAGGTACATAACTGGTAAATAAATATAGTTCATGTTTAGCATCAGAAAATGTATTCAAATAAATATTTGGATTTATATAAACTTTTAAGCTTTTTAAAATCTTAGTTTCTATGGAACATATTAAACATATAAAAATTAAATAAAAATATAACCCAGAAGAGTAGATCTTTCATATTTTCCATTAGGTAAGATACTGTACGTGTACAGCTTTTTGGTAGATAACATTTTACGGTAACTAGCATACGCCATACTACACGAGTACCGAATTGTGACAAAATTTGTAAAAAAAATACGAAAATTTGCATATTATTTTGAGTTGTATATCAGTTTATAAGTATTATTAAAATTCGTAAAAATATACAGGCAAGATTTTTTTATAAGCATTTAAAATTAATATAGGTATATTAACGATAAAATTTATTAAATTGAAAATTCACAAATTATTTTGCAGTTAAAAATTTATAAAATGTTATTACATTTTTATAGCTAAAAATTAAAAATTTGAAATAAGCTTCTTTAAAAATATATAAACACAATTTTTTTATAGTTATTTTTAGTTCAAATTTGGATTTTAAATAAACAAGAATATAAATTTTAATTATTTTCTTGTAATTAAAAAATATAACTTGTTGGTACTTGAAACTTCTAAAGTATATTATTATATACAAATATTGAAATATAAGAATATACTTATGATTTTAACTTACCAGCTACCATAATAATAATAAGTAAACACTTTAAATATAATATAAAATATCATAGGCGTTCAGAATCGTTTTTCGTGTACAATGATATTATATCGTTGAATTAAAAATTTTCACCATCCATTACGATACATACTTTTAATCTACTGTACAGCAGACCATCACCAACTTACCCATTTTTTTCTATGTTGAACTAGGTACCTCTAATTATAAATTTAGGAAAATTTAAACAAAGCTAACATTTTTAAGAATCATAAATAATTTTGCTATTATAATGCAATAGAAAAATTAGAATGTCAGTGTTTTGCATTTAAGTAGGATACTTATTTAAATCTTCTATAAGTACTTATTTTAAATTAATTCATCAAAATTATATGATTAATTGTTTTAATATACCTAACTACTGGAGCTTTCAATAATGAAAATTAATTCTAAATTTCAAAAAACTACCAGTTATTCCCAAAGATTACCAGAGATTTCTAAAGATTAACAGAGATTTCCAAAGATTACCAAATATTTGTATACTGATTACCAAGAGTGGTTTACCCGTAGGCGTGCGCAGACATTTTTGGCAGGGTGGGTCATGTCAATAAAGATTAAGAAACTTGAACTCTGATGGTAGAAACAATTAAAATGTTACATTAAATTAAAATGTTATATTAAATTAATTACCTACTCATAATCACCAACTATTTAAAGCACAAATCATTTATATGATCAAAAACATATAGGTACATATTTTTTAGGTAAACAAATTACCAAACAATATTTTAATGATACAATGTATCATATTGCACATATTATAATTGTCTCATCTCAAGGTGCTATTTCATTACCACTGTATTCCATATTCCCATACTCCTATTTAAATTTTAAACTGTTTGGTTCATGTTCAGAATTTTCTTTTTATTTATCAAATTAATTTGTTTACTTAAGTATTTATCTAATCATTAATAACCACCAAATGGGGTGCTCAGCGTTTTTTAAAATTGGGCCAGAGGGGATATAAATTTTTGAGTATTCTCAGACCATGGTAAATATACTTTAATTACTTTATCATATTATATTTTATACAATGCCAAGAAGAAAGGATACAACATGTGAATAGATAATAATTTTGCAATAAACCCCTGCACTAATGGATGGCCTTAGCCCTCCATACATTTAAGTAATTACCTCAGTAATTACAAAAGATTCAATCTTTGCAGCCTGGATTCCAGGACCCTCCAGCTCGGAATCTCTTGAAAACTAACTCTGCTACTCTGGATAATTTATTATATACCTAGTATATAATAAAACCTATTAAATTTAAATACTAGGTTATTATATAACCTAGTATTTACCTAAAGTAACAATTTAGGTATATTTTATATTGTTGAATTCATGAATATTGAATAGGTACCTACCATACCAATCTATTCATTTTTAAAGCCAATTATACAAATATAGTGTTAGGTAATCTAACTTAGGGAACTTAATAACTTACCTTTGTATTTTAATTCCTAAAATGAGACATTATTACTTATGGGTTACAATTAACTAAAAAATGTATTAGGAGTTGTGTTTTAAAATTACAAGATAATTTAAAACTTTTTATACATATTTTCTGAAAAATATTTTTTGGTGATGATTAGAGATTACATTCAAGTTGTACAATGTTGATGTTAAATGCATAGGCACAAAATATATTATTTACTTTGTAATATAAATTGGGACTAAGACATGACTACCTAAGTAATTTATTAATTTTCCCCTGTTTCAAGGATTTTTTTTATATACTACATTTAATCACCTAACCTTTAAAGTTATCTAGTTTAAGCACTCACCTAACTTTGTTTTTAGTTTTTACAACTTTAAATTATAATATATCATCAGAAACTTATAACTAAGTAGGTAAATACTAAATAGTATATCTTTGCTGCAGCAGTGTAGCAGTACTCGTATATTATAATATAATTCAGAAGAAGCAGATATATTGCTGATAGCTGATATGTGTTGGTATTGACATAGAGTTCCAGGAAAACCATACCAAACATCCTGGAAAAGTACCTTGAATGGGTGAAACTCGTTTTTTGTACCTCCATAATTATTTTACATTACATGGATACCCTATTTTACAGACTATTTTATAATATTTTTTTATAAAAACTATACCTATTTAATTGTTTTGAAGGCATTTTAATATTTGTATATTATATTATTTATCGTCTATCTTTCATTTACACTAAGTAATATGAATTATTAAATACTTTTTGTACCTATATATATGTGTGTTATAGCTTGTAGGTGCCTAATAATACATTTATTTTATTGGCTATGAGTTTTTTCGTATTAGACAATGAATGCTAATTTAAAATTATTTTTGGAGAATAATTTTTTTTTTGTTGTTTATCAATCCTAAGATTGGTTTTTAAGAAATTGTTCACAATAAATGCCTTCTCAATTTTTCTTTATCATTCGCCATATTCTTGAGCTCCCTGTAGGAAGTGACTCCTACATCCTGCATTATTTGGCTAATGTATCTCGTCCTAGGTCAGAATAATATGTAACTTTAAATTAAGATGCCAAATGTATGAAATTAATATATACCTAGTAGTTAAATAAAGTGTTTAGATAAAGAGTTTTTGAAAATTAATTATCTGGAAAGAGTTGTGTTTGTATATAAATATTTAGTGTACCTACCTAGGTACTTCATTGACAATAAATTCTCATATTTTATATTTTCCCTCGTATTTTTCTATACTCAAATAATTAGACAAATACCCATATACCTAATTTATTTAATAAAAATATTTAAATGTTAAGGTACATTTTGAAAAATTTGTTTTTGTTTGTTGTTATAGGTGCAATGGAATACCTATGCATAATTAAAGTATAATTAAAAAGTTCGAAAATTAATAATGTGAAACTATGAAGGTTGGTCGTATGTGTAATATATATATATTTCAATCTAAATAACTATTAAAATTTGGGGGGGGGGTCTAAAACTTGGTCAGGTTTAATGAGTTTAAAATTTAATTGTAGCATAATAGTATATTTAGAAATTTATAATTATTAAATGTTTTAACTTAGGGAAATGATTATTATATAAAATACGTATTGTTCATTGGTCTACGTATATCACACACAACGTGACGTTAAGCTAATAATAATGGTAGCGTGAAACAACTGCCCAGCAAAACATCCATAGGTAGTACACAATAGTCTTAACTATTAAAAATATTATAATACTCTGCTGTAAAAACAAACCTAACAGTTATTCAATAAAAAAAATTGAACCAAATACGTAATATCTATGTTTTTTTTTGTCAAGTTAAAATAAAATATAAAGGGTACAATATAGATGTAAAACATTTTATATTACTACCCCTTATCTCGGGCCCCTGATTCCCGAGTAAATCTATCAACAATTTGTCTGCCCGCTACTGTTTATTTTATATAATAAATATAATATCCCATAATTATGACCAGGAAGTTTATGCGTTTGCATACCAGATAAATTACTTGATTAATAACAAACCAGTTTGAGTTAAATTTTAAAGTGTAATATATTATTAAACGTTTCTTTTTTTTTAACTTTTATATAATAATTTTCTAGAGCGTATAGACTATAGACTAGGCAGTAATAATTAGTATAGTTGTTAAAAATGTAAATGAAAAATAATATTTTCCTAGAACATAATTAGACAAATAGTATACCAACAATATTCGTAATAATATAGAATAATGTAAAATGATATATTTACTAAAAAATTGAAATTTTAATTTGCACTTGTAAGTTGTAACTCCCAAGGTTTTAGATTACCGTTACTTAAAAAACCTACTGATATTTTATTATTATATATTTACATATATACGAACGGTAGTCACTCGCCGGATTATAATATCCTACCGGGTCATAGGGATTTCCCCGATCACCCCGAAGCCAAGGAAATTGTCAAAATGATATTACATATTTTGTATTGAGTAAGGTTAGAATAGTAGGCACTCGAATATCAATTCTGTGGGATAATAATATTATATGAATCAGAAGAAATCCAATATTTAACACGGATAATGTATACAACGTACCTATTACGTGTATTATGATTTATGACACTATTCAGAATGCGGTTTGGATTATCTACTGTTAAGTTGACTGAGTTGACGATGGTATTGTTACACCTCAACGCGTAGGTGTACACGTCTTGTATATGTATTTTTGGTATAAATATATACGAGACAATAATATAATAATAATATGATAGATTTACCTTTAAAAAAGAAACATTATTGACTTAAGTACCTATACCTAATGATAATAGTATTATACATTATGTCTATATTTATTTTAATTTAAAAATATTATGGTGGTTCAAGTAATTGCCAATTGGTAAGGCAGTAAGGGTATACGTAAATCAAGCGATAGTTTTAAATTTTAGCCAGGTAAGCTAAAATTCAACGCGTGATGGTGTCCCACGATTCACTTAAGTGGACCTAACAGTGACATTTGTTGTCACGGTCTTACAAGTGCGTAACATGGCAAATTTTACGCTCAGCAGAACGCGTTTATCTCCGTTAGTTTAAAAATTAGAGCAAATTTACCTCTTATAAAATTTAAAGGTAAGATTATTATCTAAAAAATGATATAGGCTTTTTATTGTGTTTTAATTTTAAAGTGAGTTATGAGTAGGGCTAGGATTTTGTAGCATTTGCATTTTCTTTCATAGTACTACAGGACATAGCTAATCAAAAACAAAATTCGATTCATTCATCACAGAGTTCAAATATGTGATTTTGATTTTGCTTTTTTTGCATTTTCTTATGATATTCGTTAATAAATGCTTTTTTGGTACTTTTTTGTCAGTTTATTAGCTTTTTAATTAGTTTTTGTTAATTATACGCATATTTTACATTTTTAAAACATTTACGTACATATTTATCTAAATTATTATTTATTAATTTATTTTAATTGTATTATTATACATACTTATTTCGTGATTTCGTAGTGAAATATTATCACCTTATCGGAAAATATTTCTGAAAATAGATTCTTAAATTTTGTCAAAAAGATTACCGAGTGGTTACGTAATACGTTGACATTTATCGACATTTAATAAAACGGTGTTTAATTTTTTTTTTTCAATATTTATAAATTGTGCTTAGTTGTTCTAAGAATTACTTAGTGTGAATATATAAAAGTGTGTTTAATAAATTATTTTTTGATATTAAAAATATTTTTCAGCTAAACTTAAAAATGTTCAAATCTTTTTTAGTTGCATTTTCTTGGTTAAAATGCTTTTTTTGTAGCATTATTGGCAATTTTTTAATTCCTTTATTGTAGGTTTTTAGTGCTTTATTTTCCTAGCCCTAGTTATGAGTATTTTAAGATGTACAAATAGTTTACAATTTTAAAATACACATAACTCGCTTTAAAATTAAAGTATAATAAAAAGCCTATGGCATTGTATAGATTAGTCTTACTTTTAAATTTTATTAGAGCCCAATTCGCTCTAATTTTTAACTAACGTAGATAAATCATGAATGTGTTCTGCTGAGCGTTAAAGTTGCTATTTTACGCACTTGTGAGACAGAGGCAACAAATGTCACTGTAAAGTCCCCTTAATTGCTTCATTATAATATTCTCGTCGTCTGATCGTATGTTCAATAATCGTGGCCTAATAAAAAACGGACTCAACGCTCATCGTATATAAGTATAATAATATTTAGTATGTATTTAGTATCTTATTATGTGTACTACGGTGTTATAGCGGTGGCCACGGATCTTACGTGTTTTGTTGTTCGTTATAATTTATTCTGTTCATATATCTATACTCAACGTATAAGTTAGCTATTCCTGGAGGTTTGATCGAAATTACAGATACATATACGACCATAGGCGCAAATTGAGAGGGGGGCTTGGGGGTGCTAAGCCCCCTAAACGTAGCCGTAATCCCCCCCCCCCAAAAAAAAAAAAACCTAGGACATACAATTTTAATATGCTGTATTGCAATAGTTTGCTTGTCTTTAATATATTCAGCCCCTCCCAAGCTAAAAGTTGAAATTGCGCCTATGTACCTATATGACCTACCTACATAAATACGTATATCTTGCATTGTGCATATTAGTATATCGGATTTTGTTTACTTTTTCTGTACAGTACGAAATTCGCCGAAACCCTAATCGAATTACGTATGTGACGCGTGTTACCATAGTGTATGAAATAATAAATAAATATATTTTATCCTTCGTGGTGTAAATAATCGTGTATCAAACAGTTGTTTGTTTTATTAAAACCTGTTTGTTCTTCTCACTTGTCTCACTGTTCTGTAATAAATTAATACTAATATGGCCTCCTTATTAAACTGTTGTAAAATTTACGTATGTATAGACAATGGTAAAAACACCAAAAATAACTTATTAAGGGTGTGGAAAGGTGTAGTGGTCACTACTTACCGCGTCATGTTTACAAGTTTACGACGTAGAATATTCTGATGTTTCTCAATATATTCTCATTTATTTAATGTATATACTATACAGAGTGTAACAGAAAGAACTGACCAAAAAAAATAAAAATGTATGCTACGTAAACGTAAATTTTTCATTTTCGATATTAAAAAATAAAAATGATTTTTATTTTATTACATGTGTAGCGCAAGTGGCTATAAATTATATAAAACATTTTTTTTTTTAAATATTGATTAAAACAAAAGTTATTCCAAAAGTCAGTTGACCCTGTATATAGGTAGTTAATGCGCTTTAAAATTTTGCATTAATGAGTAACTCATGATTATATCAGTATTTTAAAATGTTTACATGTCCAAAAAAATATGGACAACACTTGGCTTACCTAACCTAAGAGGACGTTGTACACGCTATGTGTTTACTTCATCTTACTAACGGTCCCCACACACTGCACTACTGCAATGGTAGCAGTGGCAGTAAAATGAATCTAGACACAATATTCTGCCACCACAACACCACGGTTCACCGATGCAGTGTGTGGGGGGGGGGGGCTTTAATTTTCTTCAAAAAGTTACTTATGAAAATTTTAAAATTTATGATTTTAAGGAAGCTTGGGGAGTCCACTTCTGACTATATTTTCACTGTCAGACATGTACAAGAAATATATTACTAGTATGGGAAGGAGGTCCGTATAACCTTCATAAACGTCTGCTGGTAATTAGACATTACGCGTAGGCAGGCCTACAAAAGTATATGTTCGAAATATACTGTGTATGGATCTAGTCATCTAGAGGAATTTTAAATCCCTATATTCTTAACTACCTAATCAAAGAATGCATACCCATACTTTGTGCAAAGTGACATTTTTAAATGGTTTATCGCAGAGTTATGAAGTTGAAATTTGACCTTATAAACAGGGTGATGCACTGTCATCTACCCTTTTTAAATTAATACTTGAAAAAGTAGTCAGATCAATGTCAAAACGCTAAAGCATGGTGGTATTGCAATCTAATAATAAACAACTTGCTTATGCAGATGATATTTTATAATGAGCAACACGAAGTTGGAACATGATCAGATTATATAATTAAAACAACTTAACCACAAAGAGACTTGAAGTAAAATATAGGACAAAATAAAGTATTTAGTCATATCTAGAAGAACAATAGACGACTAGGATCTCATATTAAAACTATACCTTTCAGCTAGTAAAATATTTCGAATACCTCGGAGATAATATAAACCTCTATACAATAACATACACAATTAAATCAAGTTTAGGATATCTGTTGCAAAAAAAAGGTTATTGATTATTATTTTTTGAGAAAATTACTAAAGTAGAAACTACTCAAGAAAATCAAAGGAATAATGCCTTTCCTTTGTCGAGTTTCCTAATACCAGTCTTGACATATGCATGTAAGACTCAATACATTGACAACTAAAGGTAATGAGGAAATAATGTTTTGTTTTGAATAAAGATTATAGATCGATTTATATATATATATATATATATATATAAGTGTATGATAATCAACCAAAAACTAGTATATAAATGCTTAGCTCATTAGAACAAAGTCGTAGAGTATGCCATGTCTGGAAATTAAACAGCCGTTTAAATTCCTTTAAGTCCTTGAAGAAAATTGATGAGGAACAATGTCTAGTGAATGCCTTAGACAGCCTCGTTGGACAAATAATCAAATAAGGCCAGGAAAAGAGAATAGAGGATAGTGAGGATAGACGTAGACGAAGAAGGGTAGTTGAGACAAGAGAAAGCCAATAAGTATCATTAAAGCTTTATAAGATAAGAGGAAAACCTACTAAAATATCTTTTGTTATCAAGATCTAGAATATTTAATTATTATAGTGTATAATGAAATGATATTATAATATTATTATTGAATTCGACTAAAAAATAGTAACTTGTTCGTAGTGTCTATAAATCAGTATAATAACAATTGTACCTACCTATTTTAAGAGGACGCGACACCCGCATGTGTTGTCTCTGTCTTATAAATGTAAAACATAGAAAATATAGACATAACTAAGAAACTACATTTTCACGACATAAAAAGGAGAACTTGTTGTAATTTTCTTTTTCTTTTTTTTTTTTATATCACGTATACGAAATGAGTTCTTATTGTTTCAAAATCCATTATTGTTTGTTTTTTTCAAACTTTAATAACTTTTTTTGTAGTTCCAATATCGAACAGTTAAAAATGATATTGCACATCCAAAGCTCCTTTTTATGTGGTGAAAATTTCGTTTCTTAGTTATGCCTGTAGCCTTTCGGTTCTTTTCCGCGCTAAACAGTTTTTGCTATGTTTTACATTTGTAAGACGGAAACAACACTTGCGGCATCTTGTTAATAGATAAGCAACTGGTTCTTTAGATAATTATTTTAAACCTTCCTACTATACTAAAATTATTAAATACAAATTGTATGTCTAAGGATCACTGTTAGTACATAAAACAATGTACCTATTATTGTTTTGTTTCTATTTTTTAGTTAAAACCCCGGTAAAAACTAGATATGCAGGGTAACGTCTAAGCTAATGGCCAGCTAATTTTTAGTTAGTTCCTCCATGCAAGATTATGAAAACTAAAATTATGGAGTCTATAATGGTCCAATAAATTTTTATATTGCTGGGGTATAATATTAATCTAATAACATTATGTTTCTCAATTAGCAATTGCGTTACCTGTGATAAATCTTAAAATGACATAGGTAACCATGTAGTTACGCCAGTAAAACATACATTATTTATCATGGTTGTTTGAATTACAATAATAATATGACTGTTTCATTGTAGACAAAATAATGTGAATCCACTCCATAGCTCATATAATTCATTAAATAATAGTAACCGAATCGAATTGGTTAACGATGGTAAATTAAATGCTATCCCACGCTTTGATGAATTCGCTTCTACATTCTTTAGTCTATGCTATTAAGGGGATCGGCGGCGGACAATTTTTAAGGAGTTCGAAACAGGCAATTTTTAAATTACGAGCATTTAGGTCTTGTAAATGTGTGCCTAATAAGTGATCATTAGTGTGTGTGTAATAGTAATAGTGAAAGGCTCATGTACAAGTTGCAGCTTCGGCGTTTAGTACATGAACGGTGAACAATTTATGCTAATTTGTATGTACTTTTTGTCCATCCAACCGATCAACATAATAATGCGATAATATTCCAGAAAACTGATCTAAATTCGTTATTATGTCTACTTGAAATAGGTCAGTCCACAGATTTAAATTCCTAATATCAACGTTTGGAAATTCCGAAATTTCAAAATATTTGGTATGCGATTTATGTAAAAATTAATATTACGTATAAGAAATTAATTTGAAAATTAATGTGCTGCATTGGTTTTAAATAAGGATTTTTTTTACAAATATTAAATGTTGATAAATAATATTCAAATCATGAATATATAGTATAATAGTATTATGACAGTAGTACGTGTCAATCGTTATTAATATGACATTTATGGGGTACTCAGTAAAGTAATTTATTAGTAGATGAAAGTCAATTCAAAATAGTTATAGTATATAGTTACAACTGTACGCTGTACGTTTCAAGACAACCACTTATGAATAAATATGCGTTATGATATGGTTTGATTGGCTAAAAAACCTATATAGTTACTATAAAAGTTTAGTACAAAAATATTTTATTAAAAATGTATTGATTGAGTTGTTTTGTTCTATCTTAATAGTTAATATTTAGTTATTAGTAATTACCTATTTTACTGTATAAACAAAATAAAATATTCAAATAGTACATATCTTATGGTTATAGGCGTATTATTTTTGTATCATTTAAAAAAACTAAAATTTAGATGCGTATATAAATCAAACATAATATATTAATATAATATACCTACGTAATTAGAAATTTCATGATAAGGTTGTTGGCACAAATATTCAAAACGTATACATATGTCAAAACATATTTAAAAAATGTTTTGATAAATATGCTTATTAGAACATAAACGACCTTTTGATGATTTATGTACACTATTTTATAATCTGAAAATCTCAATTGTATTATCTATTTACCTAGGTATATATTTAAAAATTAGGTTACGTCATATTCATTTCCTGATTTTTCAAATGATTGATAAAGAATATAATATATAAAAAATTGAATAGACGTGAATACGTGATCAATACCTACTAATCCTTCAAAAGTACATATGTTATTGTCGAGTATAGATAGAATTTGATAAATTTAAATCTGAAGACTAATATATATATATATATATATATAGGTACCTACCTATATTTACTGCTATTGACCTCTTGTAGACACGTTGTAGTGTTGCTAATCTAAAAATGTATTATAGCTATTGCCTATTAGTTAAATTGTTTTTATATATGAATTGATATTTTTTGTATGCACGATATATTAACCTGGATTGTTAATACTGAATCCAGTATTATTTTTATAATTTTTTAATAAAATATTTTTATTTACCCAATACCCATAATTTTACCTTCGTCCAACTTTAACCGTCAGGAAGACAATTTTACTAGTTTTTCAGTTAGGTGTTTAGGTTTATTAGGTGTGTTCTGTATATCACTCTTCCTAACAATTAAATGTATTATGGACACCGGTACATTCGTTGATGTATTTTGTAGCTATACTATGTATCCCGTGAAGAAGTGACCTGCAGCCGGCGTCTTAATGTGATACCATTCCATTAATTTCGAAAAAAAAACTCTTTAAAGGGGTGTCAAACTTTTTATTTTTTTAGTGATGGGCAATTCAAACTTTTTTTAACATAACTGAATCTACCGCACATTTTCTGACGTATTCTTAAATCTTTTCAACTTTTTATCTTTATTTTTTTATTTTAAAGCTATTTTACCTAGCTATCAACTAACATAATCAATCATGCCTGCAGAAATGTACAAATTATTATTATTTTCAATTAAAAAGTAAAAAAGTTGGCAAAAATTAGCATTTTTAAAAGGAAATCGCGTATAAATAACTCCACATAACGCCGTATTTACTACAGTTTTTATTTTTATTTTATTTTTCTATAAAATTAAACTTTTTTTAAATTTAATAAAAATAATTTGTATATTTCTGGTTTGATTGTATATGTTAGTTGATTGTTGATACCACAGAAAAATAGCTTTAAAATAAAAAAAATAAATAAAAAATTAGTAAATCAAACCATATTTTGATGTTTGTTGATTATTTTTGGATAAAATACTTACAGTTTTTCTTATTATTAAGAAAATATAAGGTGAATGTTTTCGTTTTTTATTAGCATATTAGCATCATATTTCCTTTTCCCTTATTTTTAATATAAAAATCCGGACCCATACTTATGACATAAGGTTTTCGCTATTTATATAGATTTGTACTATTGAAATCTATTAACTACTGCAGCATTCGTGTGGTTTTTCTTTTTTCTTGTGTTTATTTGTTTATTATGATTTATATCTGTGAACACATTTTAGAGTATTGGGGCATAAAAATAGTAACATTAGTAGTTAAACAACATTATTTCAACCATTTTTGATACATAATGTGTGTTATTAAATTTTAATGCATAATATTCTAGTTAATTTTCATGTAGCGATTATATATTTGTAATGCTCCAAAGTGTATATATCTATATTATATCAGATGTGTACCGAAACCTATATAGGTACGTGTGGTGTATTATTATATCCATTTGTTTTGATTAACAAAAAATAACTAAATATCTTTAAAATCTGTTGGAAGTTCTATATATCTACTTACTAAGTTAAAAAAAATATATCGGTTATTTTTCGGTTAAGTTTAGGTAAGTATTACTTTCAATATTTATTCGGTTTTTTGAAAAAAATGATTTACTTATCATTTATTTAACGCTGTTTTAATCATAATTTCTGTTATTAATAAGTCAATGCCTCGTATAGTTACCTATTTTACAAGTAAAATATTGTGTGCGTGATAAAATTGTATCTTCATACTTCAATAAGCACGTGCAGACCGAAACAATATTATATTTATTTTGTATCAGTACCGCTACGGCACTGCCTGCAAGTTTTAATAAAAACATCAAGTATGTGTGAATAAATCTGGGATCTAATTTATTGCAACATGTAGGCGTTGTACTTAAACATAAATAATAATTAAGTAGGTATAAATTGAATCTAAATGTTTATTACAATCAAAATTGGAAAAATAATATAAAAGTATGTGTTAACTGTATGCATATTGTAAAAAATTAAGATTGTATTAAAATGTTGTTGATAACTAATTTTTTGTTGCTATATTATTATATATTTATTTAATTATTTATAAATAGATTTATCTATACAATTCATATAGATTGTGATTATACATGAATGATTTTTCTGTGTTTAACTTGAATGCGGATATAATGAAACAAGTACAGTGAAACCTTCCCTAACGGACATTTCCCAATAATGGATACCTCCGAATAGCGGAAATTTTCTTGGGAACCAACTACAAACGTTCTACAGTATGAACCCTCTAAATAGTGGACACCTCTGAATAAGTCATTTTGTATTTATTATTTAATAATGTATAATAATTAAACGGTTTAAACTGGAGGAAATTATTAAATTTTATAATTTATATAAGTGTGCTAGGCGGTACTAGCGATATCCACTTACTATATTTTGTAGGAGTTAACACTATTTGTTGTAGGAGTTAACACTATCTATTGTAGGAGTCAACACTATCTTTTGTAGGAGTTAACACTATGTCTATGTAGGAGATTACTTACATTTGTAGTTTACCATTCCCCCTGAATAATGGACAGAATTTCAGTGACCAATAGTGTCCGGCATATACCTTAATACCTTATACTATTAGACAAGAACTGTGTATAACAACATTATTACGAGCGGCGTTACAACATCTCGCAGTGATGTAGCCTATCTATATATCTATATTATATATTACCCTAGGTACCAGCATATTGAGTAATCGAGTAATCAAAAACCCTCTATGTTGTTACGCTTTCCATACATGTATTGCTTGTATAGTACTTATTATAGTATAAAGTCTATGGTGACCGGTATTTAGAGGTTTCACTGTATTTTAAAACTACAAATACAGATAAATATTCTATAAAATAATCACTCTTATTGGCATGTCTTTGTTAAGAGTTAATACTTCGATATTTGGTTATGAGTTATTGTGACCTATATTTTCGAAATTTACAATAATTTGTTCGTATAAAACATTATTTAATATGGGTATTTTGTTCTATTAGCTTATGAATCATTGACATAAGTATACCTAGATTTTATTTTAAATTAATAATTATAATTTAACGGGTTTTTATAATTATGTATCGAAAATATTTCGTATAATTTATAATATTATGTTGTACACTTTTACCATTATCGGAAATTAGTTAACATCATAATACAATTACTTATAAATATTTATTGCTTTTACAGATTATGCCTACCTAAGTCCCATCTTACAAAAGACATTTTTATTTAGGCTATTAAAACTTAATTTCAATGTTTTGCAAAATTCCTTATGTGAACCGTAAATTATTTAACATGAAGATAATTTCGAATTTCGAATTTTTAAATAACTTATTTAATTTTAACCTTCTATAATTAATCCTCTACGTATTAGACATAAGTTTTATTTTGATATTTTTAGACTAAAAAGATAATGCTTAGGTATATAGGTTGTACGTGTTATTACTTATAAATTATAATTCGTATTATACGTTATCGTATATCGACCTGTGGATGAGTAACTCCTCTTAGAGTTAGTAACTAAATAAATTATTTTATACTTTAATTATATATATATATAAAAGGTTACGTTAAATAGGATTTATCGTCTTCGTAAGTTATATTATACCAGCTAACCCCGTGCACTTCGTTGCTCGTTAAATGTACCAACTCTATATGACCTAAACTTTGTTCAATTCGTTATTTAATATTTGGTGGATGGCGTTCAAAACGTATCTCAACTTTTTCGTTGCTCGTAGTAAAAATTCTGATTCGCAGCAGTATATTATCAGGTAGACAATCTACCTGCGGTAGATCGCGGACCCCGTGCTGTTTGTACGTAAAGGTATGATTTCAATCTAGAGTATCAATGTTATACCAAGTTTTTCGTTTTGTTTGTTGGACAAACATCGTGACACGGGATTTTCATAATGGTATAAGATGGCTGACCCGGTAATGCTATTGCCGTATATTTGAAACAATTATAAAATATTTTTGGCCATGAGTAAAACATTCTTTTCGTAGGTTATCCCTACTAATTCTAAGGTTTGGTAAAATAATTTTTGATATCGGTTCAGTATTTCCAGAGATTACTTTTAACAACGGTAACTAACAACTCCTCTTTATATAATAAAGTATAGAGTATAGAAGTATATTTATATATTAGGTATATTGACAAAAAAAATAATACAAATCAACAACCATGTCCGATTACCAATAGCAACCAATATATAATACACTATTGCGCCACTGTTGTATTTTTTACATCTTTACATTTTCCTAAAATTTTCTTTCGTAAAAACCTTATCCTGGAAATTCTTAAAAAAAATTTGAGCCAAATCGGTCCGGCCGTTCTCAGTTGATGAATTGTTATACATTTTGGTTCCATTTTTATATATAGGTATAGAAGATTATATTGCAGTGAATACGAATACGAATAATATATCTATAACCTAGTAGTTAACTTTAATTTACCTGTATGAAAAATATATTTATTTTATGATGAAAGTATGAGTATTGAGTATTGTTAAAAATATTTTGATCTTTTTCAATATGTTGCATGTTATCTATAAGCTTAACGTAAATATTATAATATTGCTGTAAATTGCTATGTACCTATTGAAAAAGTACTTAGTCCTCTAAAAAGTTAAAAAAAAATAAACAATACAATATAATATAATATTTATACTCCGTGTAAATACTGTTGTGGATGTATAATAAACATACAGACAACAAACATAAATTACATAATAATTAGCAGGTTTTATACATCTGTTTTTAAATATGTTTTTATAATTGCAATATATTTTAGTAGTTATCTCTTCGACTTACTTTCAACGTATAACAACAACCTTCAATATATTCCAATGCGATTCGTATTTTGGAGAGTAGGTAGGTTATGAGTATAGGTCATTATCATTCGACTGTTTTTTTATTTTAGTTATTGTTTTGAATTGATCATAAAACAACATGTATACATGGTAAATTAATGTATTGTATAGGTACTTAGTTGTATATTATTAATAACTAAGAAGTTTGTAATTTGTATACACATGGTCACGTGTTTTCTAAAGTTGTAACTTGATATTTAATAATATGATTTGATGTTAGGTATAGTATTTTCCATTAAAACCAATAAATAGTTTCTTGTTGAATATAATATCAATAAAAAGTTGCTCTGTACAATGTACATAGTAGATTCCGAGTGAGTTGTCATTGAGTGGGTTACTGTTTCCGTAGTAATGGATGTGTTAAATTTGGATTGTAATATAATATAAAACGATTTTAAAAACGATTCTGAACGTAGACTGACAGCCTATATATTCCTAAGGATATTTTATATGATTACCTTTAGGCTATATTTATATTAGTAGTACCTACCTCCTACTACCTACTGTAGGTTTAGATTATTTTTGCCTTGAACAAATCTAATATATTATATTATAATTATTAACATAATAATATTTTGTTTAATATTAATAAAGTAAGTAGCTGTTTTTAATTTAGGTTCGTAGTACAAATAGTTTGAAACTAGTCTAAATATTTTGAAAGTGTCACTGTATATAGAAAATAACAATAACGGCGAATGGTTTCAGGGCCCTTGATTGATATTTTTTTAATTACAATAAAATAAAGGTTGTTATATTTCGTTTAAATATCTAATTTTGTCAAATTTTAACTTAAATATGTATAAAAATAATTGTGCATACCTATGTTGTTTTGATAGTTTTTTAACTTATGAGGAACCTTGTATTAAATTCTTAAGTCTTATAAGTTATAAGTTTTACTATTAAAAATGTTCCGTAATTTTTTTTTGTTTTAAGTATCCGATTATTTTGAAAAATGCTGGTTAATAACCTTATGAAAATAACCTAACCTAACCTCTCTACCACCTAGAACCAATTTGCTACCAGAAATCACCTTCAGTATTGAAAAAAAAAATGCTGGTATAAAAAGCGTCTTCAGACACAAGAAAAACATTGTTAAACCATACATTCACCGCTTTGTTCACAATGTAAAATATAAAATGGTTTAAAAACAATTAATATTGTCACTCAATAGTTATAAGTAGGTACTGATTTTATTCAACTAAAATTATGACATTAGTATAATGCATAATATAAAAATATTTTATATAATACACTATTCGTGACATGCTTACGGTGTATTTTCTATATTTAACTATTATGGACCTACAGTATGATGTGATATTAGAAAATTTGATTTTTTTATCATCTTATATCTGTCCTCCGTTTAATTGTAAAGTTGACAGCTAATATAAATACCTAGCTAATAGCTTGTTACAATGTTTACGTTTTACAGAAATTCCGAGAGACGAAAAGAAAAATCAAGAGATGCGGCTCGATCTAGACGTAGTAAAGAAACCGAGATATTTACAGATCTCGGATCAGCATTACCTTTACCAGCATCCGTTATTAGTCAGCTAGATAAAGCAACTGTTATGCGATTGACTATTGCATCTTTCAAAATTATGGACGCTTTATCATCAAGTAATTATAATTTGAAATTATATTATGTAATTGTAATAACTAATCATAAGTACCTAAAGGATAGTTATGATAAATTACAGTGTCGCTAAGATATTGAAATAAAATAATATAGTAAATTAAAACAATCTTAAACCAATTTTATGAATTCTAGAATAATAGCGCTATATAATTTTTATTCCATACATTTTTTATTTTTATCTTAAGTATGTAAAGGTCTTAACTGCACACAAACTAAAAATGCTCATTAAATAGGTGCCTACAACCTAAGTATTCTGCCCAAAACTTATATTATAATCCGAGTGCAGCATAACCAAAAAACGTTCAACGCATCACCAATTATTTTATTTTATTATATTTTAATATACATTGAATGTAGGTACTTATCATTTTTATTTAATTCAATATTTTTATCGTAGACTAAAGGTTAAGTAGGTACCTTATATTATTACTGAATAATTTATTATGATTTAATGTACTAAAACTTGAAACTATCATAATTTGCATTCATAACCAACAAATTAAACATTTAAAAATCAATATTCCACGTTTGCGAAATATGTCAAAATAATATGATAACTTGGATATATATTTTCAATACCTATTTTAATAAATATTTGAAAAATTAAAATATTAGTTTCAGTTCGAGGCCTTCTTGATTTTCATTCTTGTATCGAGTAATTCTTAATTTAATAGATATAATAGTCGTATAATTGATTTACATATGCGTTTTTACTTTTAAATTTTAATATATTATTATGTATTACTTATTCTTGTTATTAATTTTCTTATACTTTTATAATTTATAACTATACAATTCTTAGGTCCTTCCATATAATATATCATATTTATACTATTATTATAGTTGAGTAAATTTATTCATAGGTTTAATAGGTTTATTACACTTTGTAAATTTGTAATTAATTTGTACCTTAATATTATATAACTATTTGAATAAAATAAAATGTAATTATAGAATAATTTTTTATACTTTTATTTTATTTCTTTAAAATGAAACGCGGTTTTTACTGTATCTTCTATTAAATTATTATTGTAACGTGATACTCATATTTAACAAAATAAACGTTTGAATGATTTACAGTTATTTCCTTAAAAAAACAACAGTCCAAAAATATGCTTTATTGTGAAATATTTTAACGTATGGGGTCAGAGAGAAATCCTGTTAGCCTTGGGAGTTGGAGTAGACCTGAAATAGGCTTTAGCCGTTCAGTTAAATTATACAATTTTTTTTAAAAATCTATTGTTATAATTTTAGTTATGTATTTATGAAGAAAATATATTTATGTATATATATTCATTTTATTATGAATTTTTAGCAAATATTGATGTAAAACCCGATGAAAAAGATTGCCCTCCAAATATGAGTGGGATATGCAACAAAGCATTGGATGGCATTGTCTTAATTACTACGGCTGATGGAGATATAATATTCATATCAGAAAATATTTCAAGTTACTTAGGATTATCACAGGTATCTTCTACTATATTTTAAAACGATGGTGTAAAATTTAATTTTATATGCGTGAACTGAGAATACTCGTTCACTCGTTTACATCATTGCATATTTGCATATTGTACAATGTTTATTATTTATTTGTATAGTGATTTTATTCTGAGAAAAATATAATTTGTGTTTAACTACAAATTTGCGTCACATGTTTTTTTTTAGATTGATTTGATCGGACAGTCAATTTATGAATTTGCCCATCTTTGTGACCAAGCCGAATTGAAAGACATTTTAACCAGCAAAGACATAGGTGAACAAAAGTCGTTTTTTGTTCGAATGAAATGTACTCTGACCAATAAAGGGCGCAATGTAAATTTGAAATCAGCATCATATAAGGCATGTATTTTAATATTAATATGGTTAATACGATAACTAGACTTTATAGGAAAATATAATGCGTTGATGTTTATATATTTACCTACACGATGTTATGAAATTAATTGTGCGCTTTTAAACAATACAATCAATAACATTATTATACTACACGGTACAAAGTCAGGCTCTCACCTATTTTACAACCCGTCTTAAGAGAACGTCGCACCCACATGTGTTGTCTCCGTCTTGCTCACGTACGGCATAGCACATTTTCATTCCCTATAGGTTCAATAGGGCATTATCAGTTTTGATATCCGAGTGAATTTTTAATTTTATCAAACTTTTAAGTAACAACATTATCTGTGTTCTCTTGTTGGTTATTTGCGATATATTTAATTTTTAATAGAGCTACGAGTTTGTAAAATATTAATATTATATATTATAATAGGTCAATTCACTCTAATATCAAAACATTCAAAACTGACTATAACGAACGAAAATTGGCCATGTCCTACGTGTGTAAGACGGAGACAGCACTTGCGGGTGCGACGTCCTCTTAACATGTTAAAACGTTTCTCAGAAATCTGAAACGCGTGACTGACATGTATAATGTATAATTACCGAGTATAATAAATAGTTAACGGCGAAATAGTGAATTCGACATAAATCATCCACTTTTATATCTCGACACAACACAATAAATACCTGTTTGTCAAGATAATTTTTCTTGCAAATAATTAATTATTTTAACCGAATTCAATTGGTATTCTTAGAATTAAACACAACTTAATTTTAGTAACCTATAATTATTTAGTATAAGCGTAGGTATTTTGATATGTCGTATATGTGAAGTGCCCAACTTTCTTTACTTATTTAAACAAAATCACGTATACCACGACTGTACAGCATTTAAGTTTAAAATTTTACATATAGACCATGGTTATATGACCATGGTATATCACATTGTGTCTTAAAATAAACCATTTATCATACATTTTTAATTTTATAATAAATTCCATGCCGATTATTTACAAGCATGGTGCATTTTAAAACACCTATCTTCAAATATTAATAAATGTAAGCTTATGCGGTATTATTTAATAAAAAATCCAATTAAATTTCATTATTATGTATCTGATTCTCAAATAGACCTCATTTCAGACTATAAAGATCTAGGAATAATTTTTGATAGTAAATTAAATTTCACCTTACACTCAGAAATGATAAGAAATGAGGCTTGCTCAATTTAGGTTTCATAAACATGATTAAACGTACGTGTAGAACTTTTTCAAACCCTCGCCCTCTAAAAATACGTTATTGTTCTCTAGTTCGTTCTAGCTTTAGAATACTGCTCCGTAGAGACAGTCGTTTACTGCTTGCATTCAAAATACTTACACAAATTATTAACGGGTACCATTGGCTGCCCAAAAACGTTAGATTTGATTCGTTTTGGAATAAATAGCCTCCATATTAGAAGCTCCTTACCATTTTATCCAATTTTTTCAAACAAAAAGTATATTTTAAATTCCCCAGCTAACATTTTAATGAACGCAGGTTATACTTATATTTTTGATTATATTTAATAATATTACCTAACACATTGTCATATTAAAATTAAGTTGAAACTTTTGTTATATATATAGTATTACTGTAAATTGTATATTGTACACAACTTATTTTATGTAATATAATACTAATTGTCCGTATAAATTAATTAAAATAAGATAAAAAAAATATTAATTAAAACTATAATGTTAAAAGTTCAGCATGTCTTAGTAAATTAATTTATTGTATGAATAAATTTTATTTACCTATATTTAAAATCATTGTCCTATAATTTATGACAGATCTTAATAGTTTTATTTTGTAAATTACTTTTTACGCGACAGTTTGCTATGTGGCCTCGATTAACTAATTTAATTTAGCAGTATTCTGGAATATATTTTGTTATATTTTGTACCTATTTATTTTAATGCCTTTATAATATTTTACTACCTACTTGACTTGATGTTATAATTTGAATATTGTATTTATTATGATACACACTGAGACATTCACTGCACACTTTGCTGTATGACACAATGTTTGTAACATTTTTTCAATCGTATTATTTGTTAAAAAAAATCAATATATATATTTTATAGAGTTATTTTTCTCATACAATATCTACTGCCTAATATAATAAATACATAAATATAAAAACAATTAAAATTAAAAGCCTACAAAAAAAATCAGAGGATTATTCTTAACATTTCAAAAATGTGTGTCATTTCTAAAAACATTCAGAATAAGTACTACACGTTTTGTGATTTTTACGTGCTTAAAGTTATTCAAGCCTAGTTTTTTGATAAAAAGTATCTACGTGATCTATCAAACCAGTTACTATCAAAGTATAGGTACATTTTCAATAACCGTATTAATTTATAATATTTAAATTTGGTTAAAAGTCAGTTAAAAATTCCTTTTTACATACTATAATATACACACATAGATATTTACAATTTATTAGATTTCAATTTTACCATTATTTATTCAATATTCTGTAGATTTTCAAATACCTAGCTTAATTTTAGAATACCTACAAAAAATGTGTATCTATTATTATTTTACATTTAATAATAAGTTTTAATACTTTTTAGGTGCTGCATTTTACGGGACATTCAGTTATCAATACGTGTGCCAAAATAAAATCATCAGTTTTATCAGATGGAGAATCTGATTCAGACTATGAATCAGATAAAAAAACAGATTCTGATAGTAAATCTAACAATAGTGATTTAAAGTTTGAAAAATCTCCATCTCATATATTTGTGTCTATTGCTGAACCAATACCACATCCTGCAAATATTGAGATACCATTGTATAAACAGAGCAAGATTTTTTTCAGCAAGCATTCATTGGATATGAAATATATAATAGCCGATGATGTGTAAGTTATAAAAATACATTGTTCAAACTATGTAATTAGTGTTTTAAACTGTAGTCATAAAATATGTATTACTTTTTGTTATATGATGTGTGTGTTTTTTTTTATTATTATTATTATTTTTTTTTGTGTGTGTACACAATAATTGGTCAAAATAATGCTACTATTTTCAACTTCAGTATCTTTTTCGATGGGATAGTGAATCTAGTTGGTACATTGGGGAGGAGGTCAAAATTTAAAATTCCTACTAATTTTCAAAAGCGCACGAAAAAAAAAAATAAGGAAAACGGGATTTATTACACAAAAACGAATTGGTTTCAATTGGCGTGTACCTCTTATAAAAATTACCTTAGGTATTTGAAATTTACATTAAATGTTTATATTATCATTTCTTATAATTGATAAAATTATATCAAAATATTTTAACTCATTTTAAGCTGTTTACAAACATTTTTAATATTATATTTTTAGTTTTTTTCCTATAATTGTCAATAAAATTTTATTCGTTTGTCAATAAGTTTGAAAATTTAGTAAAAGGATTCTGATATATTGTTACAACAGCAGTTGAAAAATATCCATAAGTTTAAAAATTCATAAGCACAACTTTTTTTTATAAGTATTTAAAGTTCTAATTTTGAAAACATTTATCAAAATCTCGAAAATTAACAATTATTGTAATTTATAAATTATAAAATGTTCAATTTTTATAGTTAAGAATTGAAAATTTAAAACAAAGATTCTCATAAATACCTAGTTCATTTTGTAACCAAAAAATCTAAAAAATATATAAACAGTTATTTTTTATAGACATTTTAAATGCAAATTTGGACGAAACTACTTATTAAAACCAAGAATAGAGGTTTTAGGTGGTAATTATATTGTTGGAATTAAAAATATTATTCGTGGATATATAAAACTTGAGTTTATTATTATATTTTATGTACACAATGGCATTTTTAAATAGAATTTTTTTTGGCAAAAATTAATTTAATCTACTGTAGTAGATACTAATGCCTAATACTAAAATTATAGGCTAATAGACAGTCTTCGCTCAGAATTATTTTTCGTATGCAATGATTTTATACATTGTATTCAAATTTAACACGATCCATTACAGTGACACACCTGTAACTTTCTGTACAGCTGAGCAACTTCCACATACCCACTTTTTTTTTTTAAAGATATTAAATAATAGCATTTTGTTAATAATAAATTTCAGAAATAATAAATGTTATTATTTATTAATCATGTTAAACAAATTTAAGTACATTTTTTTTTTAAATATAATTATAACGCATTCAAAAGAACTAAATTCAATAATTTTATTCTTTTGTATTTGTAAATATATAACAATTTTTAAAAAACCTTTTCTGTGAGAAATAGTTTTTTTTTAAATTAAAGATTATATATTTTTGTTTGTACATGGCATTGAAAGAAAACAATGATTAGGCAATCTAGAATAGTTTTATAAAACATAATATTAATTCTTAAAATAGTTAAAACATTTTATTTTTACTTACTAATTATACTAATTATTGATATTTACTATTTTTTTTTTGGGATGTTCTAAATTATTAATTACTTTAATCGTCACATTTAAATTAATTGTCTATTTTTAAAATTTAAAGATAATTATTGTAGCAGTCTTAAAATGTAATTTGTTTTAGTTATTGTAATTTTTGCCCAACTAATAAAAAGTATATTATGTAATGAAATTATTAATGATATAATATACATTTTTAAAAGTTATACAATATATTTTTAAATGCAGGAATTCAAAATTCTCATTCCAACCCCCTCATTTCAAACCTTGCCACTTTCACAATTCCTGGGAACCCTCTCAGGAGGCTCAGAAGGAAATGGTGTATACCCCGGCCCACGAGAGTCCATACGTAAACCGCGCATTCATATAGTAATACGTGACGTCTGTTTTCTCCCACCATGATGCCATTCCCACTATTCGGCAACGTGCCGATGCGCAGTGACGGACGCGTTCTGACATATGGACTCTCGTGGGCCAGAGTATAGAGATCTTCTCAATGAGTAAAAAAAAAAAAAAAATTATCAAGTAAGGGTAGTGTAACCACTGGGTGACTCCTCCCATCACGTTTTTTTCATGTAAATATTTTATATTGTTTTTTTTCTAATATCACATATTCTTATTGTTCCTAAAGGAACAGATTGTATATACCTTATAAAATTATAAAAAAAAAAAAAAAAATGCAGGAATTAAATAGATAGTTAAAACATTTTCTAATAATTCCGTTTAGTTAATAAAAATAACAGTACTATCTGTATTTTAAAATGTTGTATTGAAATATATCTTACAAAATATATACATCTGGATCAACAAAATAAACTTTTTAATGAATTTTATTAAAAATATACAGTATTTTTAGAATTTAACTTTAAAATATCTAATTTATTTATTTAAAATAATGAAGTGTACCTAGTTTGACCATCGGTTTTGATTTTATTATTGCTTGTATTGATATTCATGAATATTTTAATTTAAAACATGTTATTTATATCATGATGAGATAATTTTCTATTTTTTTTTACGATAAACATTAGTTGTTATTGTTTAATAATTTTCGATTGAAACTTGTGTTGCTTATTGGGCTAACATCTTCATAATTATTTAATGTTTTAAAAAATATTAATTTTTGTTTTATTATTTCATAACTTTTAATCTCAAAGTTAATTTTAAAAACCACATTTAAAGTAGATAAATATATTATTAATCAATATCAACAAAAAATATTAATTCTAAGTATTTTCCATATTTTAATTAAGTTTTTGATCAACATTAAATAAAAAAATATTATTATATTATAGGTATGCTATATTATAGAAGATATAATTTTAAATAATTCGGATTAAAAGTATATGACTAAGAATAATTATAAAAATTATTGTTTTGTATTTTTAGTATAACAAACTATGTGGGTTATGAACCAGATTCATTAGTTGGAAAGTCTGTGTTCGATTATTACCATGCTCAAGATTGTAATTCGGTTGAAAAAAGTTTTAAAATATGTGAGTATGATACTTATACATTAAATATTTATTCAAAGTATTTAATTAATAAAATAATACTTTTTCACAGTATTCGAAAAAGGACAGGTAGAGACAAACAAGTACCGATTTTTGTCAAAAGGAGGTGGTTATGTTTGGATAATTACACAAGCTACTATATTAAATGATCACAAGGGTCTAAAACCTGAGAGCATTATGTGTATTAATTACGTTATCAGGTAAGATGTCTTATGCTCATATATAATGGGGGACTGGCTATGGTCTGCTAGTTAGCTGTATAATTGTATAATATATGTTTTGAGCAAGTTTCCTTGATCAAATAACACAAACACAATAGAAACATTCCACAAAAATAGGTTTTAACATTAAAAGATAACTACTTTCTATTTATGTTGATGACTACAAAATTTGTAGTAATATTTAGCAAATACTGAATTATATCTTAAAGTATGTTAAAATATTGCGTATGCATCCTCTATTATAACACAAATGAATACTAAAAAAATAAATATAGTATGTAAAAAATCAAATATTATTATAATAAATAAAGAACTAATATTGAAAATTTGAAAGTAACATCCTTTTTGAAAAGACTTTATTAAAATTTGCCTTGATTACAATATTGTAATTGGAAAAATATGTGTCCTGGTAATTTTTAATTTTAAAATTACACTGGTATATATATATTTTTTATCTTCTACCTATTTATAATTAATATAAGTAGCTATTTAGATATTTACTAATTTGATATTTTAATAAAAATTGTATAATATCTTTAAATAGAATTTGATAAATTATTTTCTTTATACCTACATATCGATAATAATATGTCAAATGCATTCATTATGATTATCATCATTGTTTTTTTATTTAATTATTCCACTATAGGAATCTAATCTAGTAAATAGTAATGTTATTTAGATGTAATTATGTATTTTAAAAGCTATTGTGTAGGTTATTGTATTAATAAAATATTAATTTTATTTAATATAAAAAATATGTTTGAATAACAGTATAACATTGTTCTTCTGGTAAAATATTACCTATCAGTATATACTTATTATAATATTGTAAGTTCCTTAATTAGTTTTCAATAGTAATATTTGAAATAAAATATATTAAATGTATCATAATTAACTTAATGTTTTTATTAATGATAAGGTTATTTTTTATGATATCATAAATAATACATATCTAACACACATTTAATTAAATAATAATAATGTAGAAATCTCGAGCTACCAATATAAAGCTAAAAAATATTATAATATAAAATGTTATAATGTAGGTTATGATATTTATACTAAAAATGTTGTTACGATTTCACGGCGCCTGATATAGGCAATTCTAGTACATCAAAATTATAAACTATTATAATATGAGCGTATTATTGGAGTATTTATAATCTACAACTATGTACGTCATAAATACATAATAGTATTTGAAGCTTTAATGTAAGGAGTTTATTTTTGTGCTATGAATTAAAATATAATTTAATGAAATGTTGAGATTTCCTTGCCCTTACCCAACCATATTACCTACATGTTTGCATATATATATTAAATTATTCATGTGTGTACATTTGCCTAATTAACGACTCGTTTGTCCGAAACTAGCACAACTAAATTGTTTTCGTACAAATTTAAAATACCCATGAGAATAAAATAACATTGAAAAATGTCTGGTGCACATTTATAATGTAGGTATAGTTTTATTGATTCACGTTTCTACTAACTTTACTGTTTTAAATTATCTTCCACGGTGTTCGGGAAAATGTTTTCTTCTAGTCCCATGTACATAATAGATATTCGAAGTTGTTTGACAATGTGTATTTGTGTACTCTATATTTGAATCATCATTGGCCATCGTTTTTGACAAGACTTCGGTGTGTATCCAATTTCTTTATAGCCTTGCGTTTAAATATTATGCGTACCTACCATTATGGTTATGCGTATTAGTAATATCCGTTTTCAGTTAGATTTGATTTATTCACAACATTGCACAAACAACTTTAATTCGTCAGTTGAACACTCAAATCAATCGTTTTAAAAAATCAGAAATTTGTGATTTTTTAAGTCTGCCATAATATAATATTTGCAGCAACGTTTGCGTCATACAAGTGTCAAATATAAAAGAATTATCGGCCTCCATGCTGACCTTGCTATATAAATGATTGTCACAGACTACACAAACAAACCCAAGTGCATTGATTATTTTAATGTGCACAAACGAGTTCTACTAATCATAAATATCCTACTACACATGTAGATATTGAAATAAGTTTGCGCTATCGAGACCTCTACAGTTTTTTAGTAAATATCTTTACATTTTTTGTCACTTTATGTAAGGAATTGATGCGCTATGAGGGTTATATAATAAGTTATCACTCATCAGTCATCAAATATCGCATGGACACATAATATTATAGTAATATATTGTCCATCAATATTGATAGATTTAAATCTAAGACTTGGCTTACCTAACTGTGCGTTCGTAGTAATGTTATTTATAGTATATTAGAATTCAATTTTTCTTTTTATATACCTTATAATATCTTATGTTATAGCAAATTGTTCTAACAGTCTTATTACACGATCTAAAATTTTCAAATACAATTTTCTATTGCTTTCTGTTCTGCTGTAACTTGTGTAGTTGTATGGAATTGGCTTTACTTTCTTTTCACGTGTGTATTCACAAAAATAATGTGCGTGTAATAAATTAGCTTTTCATAAACGTGTATAATTCTTAGAGGCATAATATAAGTAATAAACGAGTATAATGTCGTATTACGTTTTTAATATTATTATAAATAAAAAACATTTGCCTATAATTCATGTGTATTTTACTAATATCTTATTCAAAAAATAAAATATATATAAAGAAAAAATTAATCATTATTATGCAAGAAAAAAATGTTTTACCATCTAACCTGGAAATTTAAAAAAACGTGCATTTTAACTAATATTATAATTTTAATGAAATCACCGACCTTATAATAATTGGCCACATACAAATTCCATTGTAATATTTAATCTGCCACTTCCAGTGTTTGGTAAAATAACTTTCAAATATTAAAAGAAAGCAAATAATGAGATAACTATTTGGATTCAGAAAATAAATTTTGTAATTATCATAACTGTATTTCTTATTATTCCATTTGATAATATTGTAAATAGATTATTACTCAGCGACAGTGTGATATTTAACAACTCATAGGAATATGTCAGTTATCATTTTTAAATATTTTGTTTTTATTGTTTATTCTAAGCACTTATTACGTATTTTAGCAATGTATATATGAATATAATATTATACCTCAATATGTTAAATAATTTCAAACAAACATTGTATGATTATTTTGATAGATTTGAAGTGATTTATCTATACTGAAATGTTATAATACTTAATGTTTCTAAAATAATTTTGCATACAATTCAACTCTCATAAGTAAATTATACTGAAGTACATAAGTTAAATTATCTGATATCTATAAACTATAATAATAATAGGCAAGTTAAAACAAGTTGAGTGGAGTAAATAGATTAAAACAATTAAGTGATAAGTACCATAGTGTAACTAGTAAATACAAATTCTTACTATAAATTATTTTCTCAGAGTACCTATTAAGTGTATTGAACTACGAAAAGTAGTTTTTTTATCTTAAGAAATTATTCGCATTCATTTGTTTAATTGTGCGTCTTTATTAGCTGACATAATTATGGTACCATATTTATAATTTATAATAATATATGGTGATGTATTTATTTATAAATATTAAACGCATATTATAAATTATAATCACGTATGCTATTGTATAATTTATATACAATAATTTATAATCAACAAAATACAATCCTTTATAATTTCCCATTTAAAGAATTTTAGGTCTACTCACGCTTTTATTAAATTCGGATAGATTTAAATATAACTATATTTATCTCAGCAAACATACAACACGTTATGTAAAATTTTCTATCAAATTCTAAATTGAGTATAGTGCTGCAGTATTGCTTTTAAAACTACCTAGTAAATATTCTTTGGTATTCGTGTTCTTGTGAAATCTATTAGTTTTTTTTTGTATTTGTGCCATAGGTCTACTACCCTCGATTTATACAATGAATAATGTAAAAAAAAGATTCATATTATGATGTTTTATTTAAATTATATTCATCTGATTTATCTGATCTATCACGTTGTTCACATCTTTATATACTGATTATTGTAGACAAAATAATGTTGAAATATCATATGAGATCCTATTCAATATAGTATTATGATACTTTGTGCAATTACAAATTTATTTTTTTGTTTTAATAAATAATGGAATAAAGTGTTCCTATAAGTTCACTTATACGAATCATAAATAACAATAAAACAACAAATCTGAGCATGCATTAACGAATTTCCTACGTATTTATTACATAAAACGAGTGTATTTTGTTGAAAGTAAATAATAATATCGCATTAAATATGCCCACAAACATACAGAGTTCCTATAAATTTTCTATGCGTGTACCCGGTACTTACAACTTAATATATTTTATTGTTTGAAATGAATTGTAAAATGTGTATATCGCCTAATCGAATTCGATAGGTATATTATGTTCAAATTTACATATATTTCACATCTACGTAAAACACGTGATTATTTATTATTGGCTACTATATATATATATATATATATTGTATATTGTACGAAATAGTATTAGAATATTTTATTAATTTAATGTCAATAAAATAACATAATATTAGAGACAACTATACATTTATAGAAGTAATGGTATAGTTCAACAAAATCGTAAAATAATTTTTTAAAAAAAATCAACAATAGTAATTTGTGACCACGGGCAACGGAAGTACGAATGGATGGATGGATGGATGCATGGATGGATGGACGGACATATAAGATATTCATTCTATGTACCTATGTAATACAGAAACCTTAAATAGTATATAATGCATATGTTAAACTTTAAACAATATAATATGATTTGTTCAGAAATATTTTGACGTTATAAAATGAACATAATTTTTAAGGCAATTCGTTTCATACAACAATATTGCATTCAAACAGGTATTGGAAAATTTACATTAGGTTTATTAAAGGTCGTTATTATAATTATTAGTGCAATATGAAATTTGTTAATATTTAGTTGCATCTTATAATATTTTTCTGTTAATATAGTATTTCAATGTATTGATATCCAATTTATTGATGACTAACATATTTGTCTTGCATGCCACTATTTTCAAACAAAATGTTTACTTACCACTTAAAACACAGTAACATTGAAAAACAATAATTATAAAGAAAATAATACAATAAATATTTGTTGGATAATGTATAGGTACCTACATATATGTGTATTAATAGAAAATAGAAAACATTTTTTCATAAATAATTTTTATGTATATCATAATATCTATGTCTTATTATACAATGTTTTTGGATGTAGCTACCCGTGTCCTGTGTCACAGTTGTAATTAATGTTATTTTTTAATAAGTCTTATGCGCATTCGTGCAAGCCGTGTACCTGTTCGAAATGCTTTCACGTGGCTTCATTATAATATAGTGTGCCTAGAAAATATACGGTTTGTTACCTCTGGTCGAGTCTATAATAAATGGTTAATTTTTTGTAATATCAGTATAAAAATAAAGTATAAAGCATCGGTTAATTTTTTATATAACATATACTTAAATAGGTATAATAAGTAATTAATACGTTTATTATAAGTGTTAACTATGATTTATATTTGTTATACGTATATAACAGATGTCGACTTCGTAATGATTCGGTCGGTGATTAATTGTAATTTTGATTTTATCAGCATCATTTCAGATTTTTAAAGCAGAAATTGTTGAGTGTATATAAAAATATATATTTATTGATTCTATTACTTAACGTTAATACACTGATATAATTTTGAAACACACACAATACACATCCATCTTATAATATGACGGGTTAATTGTTAAAAAGCAAATTCGACTAGTCAAGTAGAATACTTGTGCCTAATATATATTGTGTGAATTCCACTAGTATTCATGTTTTTTTATAAATTTTCTCTTGATTTTATTTAAACATTACAATTTATATTATAAACTTAATATTAGGAAATATGAATATAATTACCATAATAACTAAACCAAGTTACCTATAATATTAGAAAAAAATTCTACGAAAATATAATCACATATTATTGTATAGTAAAGTCCGATAATTTCCTGATTCTGATTAATTATAAAAAACAACTTTAAATTAGTAATTTAAAAAAACTTTCTCTCTTTTTTAATGATCTAACTCAATATTCAGAAACAATTTGTATTATCATTTTATTCTAATTTATACTTGTTTATTTTTATCATTTTGTTTATTAATATTCATACAGTATTTCTAATGGTTTTAGAGTTATCTACACGAAGAATTTATAGTTGATTATTAATTATTATAAATGAGTTTACTTTATCAATATTTTTTTTATAACTTATGGCTCAGTTTTATATTAACCTATTTTTCTTTGGGGTCTTAATCCTAGATATATAACTGTTTTATAAATATGTTTCGTACATATTTAATTTTTCTTTCCCACCCTTAATAATTTATTTACAGATGATTCATTCTTATATTTTTACTTAGCTTAATTGATTAAGGCATAAAAAAATAAACTGTTGTGATTTTATTATTTAAACCTAAGAACAATTGTTGATTATGTCATGTTTTAATATGTTATGGCACTAAAAGTAGGTACCTATTGTCTTAAACTATTTATCAATTTTTAAAATTCCAAAATCAAATTAAACTGATAGTGTTTTTTTTAAGGATTTCGCGTTTATGGATTTTTGTATTTCCTACAATAATTAGAGTAGTTATAATGTACCTAGTGCGTAAATAATTGGGCGGTACTTTTTTTTTAATGTGTGTTGTCCTCGTCAATTTGGTTTTTTGCTGCCTATTTCTGATGTTAAGATGGTGCATTTGTAAAAAAAATGTATCTGTCCTATATGCACGTAGAATAGAGTAAAACTCTCCATATTTCACTCATCATAACAATTGTAATAAAGGTAATACAAAAGGTAATGAATATAATATGTGTGTTATTTCTGAAGCTTTTTCAAAAAAAAATATTTTCAGTTGTAAGAAAGTACTATAGTATTTATTTTTAAATTTTTTAGTTATTTATAATTATTAATAATTAAAAAAAAAAGCTTCCATCAAAACACATAATGTTATTCCGTATATAGTTGTTATAATAGGTTTAAATACATTAATTTCAACAAAGTACTTAAACTAACTCATGTGCAGAGGACACAGCTATAATACTGGTGCAGTGCTATTTTAACTGTTATATTATTCACTGTCAAATAATATAAATTTAAAACTGTGTTTTAAACTTTTTAATATCGTTTTTCATCTTGTACAAATGTACAATATACAATCGTTGCAAAATGATCATTTTATCGTATAAAAAATTGGACTTTCGCTTGACCCTTTGAGTTTAGACAGTTTAATGTGGTCATTATTGATTTTAAAAACTCAATGTAATTTTACTATATATACTAAAACACTATTGCTATATATTACGATTTTTAATGAGCATTATGATATTTACGCTTTACCGACTTAATGCAACCCTGTCCAAACGAGTTTCTCTTGTAGTTCTGTTGTTTTACCTCCATGAACATGAACTATGAATATATTTTCAGCACATACAATAATTATGTTTTAATGAACATCATAGTTCGACGGGTCAGCTGAAAACTGAACCCATACATCTATAATATATGATAGAACATAATATATATCTACCGCTGGAGATAACGTTTACAGCTCTGAAATCTTTCATAATTTTGTTATGTTAAAGGCTAACCTGCAGGTGATTTTATTTAGATAAGATAATAATAACTATGTTGTGTTAAATAGATATTTAGTGAGATCCAAACAATTTTTTTATTGTAAAAAAAATTTACATCACATATGTTATTTCCTTATACAATCATTCGTTCCGTATAAGCGTTTCATAATTTGCAATACATATTGTAATATTGTAAAGCATACGTATATAATATTGTAACAACTTATAAAGGTACTTATAATATAGGTCTATATACTACCATGATGTATGGCACAACAATATAATATCATTTTATTACGGAAAAACAAAATCCAAATCATATAATATAATAACACGCGTAGATGACGTTTATTCTGTGAACACCGGCGTCATCAGAGGTGTAAAACGTTATTTGTCTGGCCTCTCGTACGAATCGTATAGGTACTATAATATTATGTGCGTTTGTGTATAGAACTATAGTAGATTAGCTGTTTAGGTAGATGAGATAATATAGGCACCACGAGTACATGCTTGCGTTCGCCGGATTAATCTAGATATTCCGGCCGAATATGACTGACGGTGCACTTAATTCTTAATAATATACTTAATATTGTACCTACGCTGCACCATGGTATGGTAATGGTAGTTTTAGAGATAACAACGTTGCGCCGAAAACTTATCCGAAACTACATCATACACCTATTACACCTATCGACGAGTGGTGAAAAGTTAATTTGCTGTGAGATTTATCGCTGCTGTAGAAAATATAACGGCGCGCAAGCCATAAATTAATGCTTGAACGTTTTTTTTCACGATTGCGACTTGTCCGCATAGTATATAGTATAGTCTACGGCATAGTGACGTCGCGGTCGATGTATAACTCTATTTCTGAACGGTTCTAAAATTAGCGGCCCGCTTTGTAAAAATTTTCTCCAACAATCAAAACAAGGCCACACGCTCGCCTTGACTAACTTCTTACCACCGCCACTCGTTAGAATTTTTTTTAATTTTTTAATTTTTTTTCTTACCTTTATATACCGCGTTGTTTACTTCCCTCCCAGTATCAGTATATATTAGTACTTTCCGTCCAAAACGCGCTGGCGGGTGGGTTTCATTTTCATAGATCGAACCCAAAATAAATAATATACCTAATTGTTTTCAACTCTTCGCCCGTTATATATAGGTAAATATGATGGCATAAAGAAATATTGTGCTATATTCATATAAGTACTTTAATTAGTAATTACCATATTATGTACACTGAAAACATCATTCAGACGAACGATGATCATACGTACAATATATTATTTTTAAGTCTGTATCTCAACATATAATATATATATACAGTAGGTACATGATGTCTGTTGGCAATTCTGTTGAGCTTGAACATTATGTTTACGATCGAACAATAAAATTCAAGTGTAAACACATTACGTTTGTTACATGTTATATTATTTGGTCATAAAGTTCATAACTTTAAAAAAAATATATTTTCATACCTGTTAAAAAGTAAAATACAATATTATTTACAAACTTTTTAATTTCGATGTTAAGGTGGTAGGTACGCCTCGTTTGAGTATTGTTTTATATTTAAGTATAATTGACGTTTAATTGTGTGCCAATTGTGACGTTATAATTGTGTATGATGTTATACATTTTTTTAGTTAATAAAAACCAATTTAACAAATTATAAGAGTAACAAAAAAGTAGTAAAGTCGTGTTAGTATGAGATTTAGAAAATTTAGATGTATGGTACAATTTTTTATATAATGCATGTAATTTTATTGATTGCTTATTTTATTTACTAAATATTCATATTTTATACTAAATTAAGTAAACTATTAATTTTTCAATCTTACTTATCAGATTATTGAATGAAAACTAACCATTATTTAGCTATTTAAGTATAGGTTCCTAATTTGTTTTATTATGGATTCAGTGCAATTATTTTAAATAAAACGTCATTTTTTTATAATTAACGTCTCAAGCTTAAACATACAATTGTGATAAATTTCATTTGTAGGTACCTCTGGTGTTTAAACTTTTTTAACTAAAAAGTTCACATTAATAAATAATAATTGTGTAATGTGCATATTCTATTTAGAATAAGGTAACACACTTAAAAATAATTAAGTTAGCCTTAACAAATATATTTTATATATATAACCATATACACCAATGTGTATAAAAACATATTTATCTTGGGTCATATTACCTAACTTTTTTTTTTTTGGTACATTGGTTTCATTAAATACCTATGTGTTGTGTGTACGCACGGTAAATTACAGAAACATAATGCTCAAAAGATAATGAATATTCATTATTGAAATTATGTAAAAAAAACAAAATTAAAATTTGTTAATTTTATGTATACTATTAACAAAATGTAACCAGTAGATTAAATATAATATATGTAGGTAACTTAAGCTATTAATGCAATACTATAAAAGAAATCAATTTAAGTTGGATTCAAGGATGGATGAAATTATCCCATACCTATCTAATCAATTTTCATATCTTAAACAATTATTATATTTATAATATATACTTGGCAATGTAAATTTGTCTGTTATTTTGAACCAAATTAAATTAATATGTAGTCTAATACTGTGCTTTACATTTATCGAACGGTAATATTCGTTATTAAATTCGTATAGCTCAATACATGATTTTATTATTATATATTATATATTTTTATTCACGACAAACTAAAATTAAAATTTATTGTAGTGTCGACGATACATATTTCATTCGTGATAATTATATTGTGCCTAATGGTCATTGCCGTTTGAATTACCTGCAGTATAATTAATTCTATTAGGTATGTCAACGAATCAAAATGCATAAATATAATTAATTTGTAATACACTTCGTGTACCTACCTAATAATATATTATAGTAGCCGGTCGTGTATAAAAAAAAACTGATAAAATGTTAATTAAATATTACAATATGACAAGGTGTGTTCTGTTTTTGCAAATATACCTAATTCGAAATTGTTGTGTATACAATGCTTAAATAAATATATTATTATATATACATAGATAAAGAATTAAATGTACATTTTAGTGGCATTGTTTTTCGTTTACCCACGACTTTAATGAATTGATTTTAATTCAGTTACAATAATAGTTTTACTTTTAGGTAATACTACACACATTTAGCAGTTACGATAGCAGTTTTTGTCACAAATTAATATTATAGCTTAAATATTTATTTTTCATTTTTTATTATTGTAGAACAGTTTCTTTTCACTGGACTGACTAAATACTTTACAGTATTTACTCCTCTGACGTAATAGACATGTGTAAAAAAAATATTTTATATCCCCGAATTGAAAGTTTTGACATAGTTGGGTTGTATTATAGTTGGTATCATTAAGACGAAATATTTTCCTTTCCAAGTAGTCCGGCAAGTTTTTTTATGATAATTTATACGATCTAGGTTTAAATGTTGTGGTTCTCTTGCATAATTATTAACATCTATAATCAGTATAATATGCCTTCGGCTTGACGCGTATGAAAAGCTATATATTTCTTTCTGAACGTTGTCACAGTTGTATTTGGTTTCTAAACGTTTTAAAGTTTTTTTTTTTAGTTTTGTGAAATCAGTTGGTTCATAATTCGTAACAATATGTTATAGTGGACCTAACGATTACACGGGTTTTGTATAATTCGTGTAACTAACATCAATATTCATATTTCGTGTTAATTAGATAGGTTAGCGTGTACTTCTTTATAATATATAATATATATATATATTATTTAGGTACCATCATAAAACGAGCTAATTTATTGTTTCTTTAGGTGACATTTAATAACAATAAAAAGTTTAAAATGTAGCGTCAACGAGTGTGGTCAATAAAAAGTCACTGAACCAAAATCTGTGAGAAGTTGGTCAGGCGTTTTATATTAGGTATGCAGTGATACAATAAATCAGGATCGTGCGCACACCCATTTTATTAAACATATTCGCCGTCGCCAATATACATACTCACAATACATACGATATATACATATTGGAGCAGGTCGTAGCCAATACAAATAAAACTAAATATTTTGGACGCAGGTCAGAAAATAAAATATTTTTGCCGAGAAGATGTTGTTGTTTACGTGCAATTCTTTAGTATAGTATTTACTAATTACTAGGTATAGTCTAAAAGAATTAAACCTATTCGTATCATAGCGTATCACGCCGTTAAAGATGATGGTAAAATAGGTTTGCCATGACTTAGTTAAAAATGTCTGGTTTCATGTAGTCCTGTATGTAGGTTTTTACAATTTTAGCTTCATCGCTTTTTACACAAATCATGTATATTATATAATATACACTCTACTTCATTGGATTCGAATACAGTCATACATGCATACAGACATCTATAGCTATATAGTGTTATTATAGTATTATAGTCATGTATTATTAATAAGTTGGCATAATTTAGTGTAAATAATTATTGAAAATCTGTTGCTACCTACTAACATATTGTCTAGGAAAATTTAACGTGTATTTACGTTTCCCTGCATATTATAGGTATCTAAGACCTAAGTAATACATTTTTTCTTAGTCGTAATTTTTAATTGACGACCACACTGTTTGTTTCTAGACTACAAACTTAAAATTGAATTAATCATTGTAGTTTATTATAAATTAACAAATAGTGTTCATTTATAATCGTTTGATTAAATTTATATTGATTTGGTATTATTTGGGTTCAAAAACCATTATATTTTGATAACACTATTATGAGCTACCTAATTTAATATAGATATACTAAAAATTTAATTTATTATTTATTAAAAGGTTTTCTAATTTACTTTAAATCTGTTTTCTATATCATTTAAGTTCATCATTAAAAAAGATCATAAATCTTTGATAATATAATAATGTAATAGTGTTATCTGTTTGTAAATCATTTTTTCCTCTTTAACAATAATATTTTAGACTTGGTAGGTACATAAATTATATTATGTATGTTAACTTAACTAATGTTGTATCTGATTGCTGATAATATGTTGTTTATATTTTTACCTGCACAATTATCATGATAAATAATATAATAGATTTACAATATAATATTATATAAACTATTAAACTATAATGTTATAAATCGTAAACGGGTTGCAGTTGGCGTATTATTGCATTATGCCATATTTATTATATTATTACACTTTTTTAATATCGTATAGGCGTACTCGTTTTATAATTACTGTTATTTTTTTTGCTAAGAAAACGGGAAAAATACAACAAAAAAAACTATGACGTATATTTCAGATATTACTTTATATATAGTATAGAACGTCATGTTTTTAAAATGATTTTAATGCTGACTGCGATATCTTATTAGTTATTAGGTACAACCGAGTCACGGAGAAAAAAAGTAAAACTACTAATACGCATTACCTGGTCGTATTAATCATTAATTATAATAACATTGTGCATTACAAGTATAACATCTTTAACATACACCGCCGCCCCTAGATTAAAATCCAGTTTTGGTTGTTGCGCGTTTTCTGCAACCAATTCGAAATCGCGTGGTATTATGATGAAAATACACGAAAATCGGGTTCGCTCCGAAGGATCTATTATATTATTATCATTATTCCCGGATAGGACGAAACGTGTGACGGTGACAAGACGTTCCAAACGGCCTAGAAACACATCATATATAATGTATTCACAAATTTGTAATTATTTCAACGCGTAGTCGGCGTACACCTCTACATATATAATATAAATATATACAATATAGTGTAATTCAGCCGATGTATCTTTTTAACAAACTAATGCGCAGTCACCGAATATCTTAATTTATTCACGTGTCAGACATACACAGTTTAGTTTCAGGCACGCAAAGATCGAAAAGTCTTTTTTGTGCCGAACACAGTAATAATAGTGATGTGTAAAAACCATCGTTAAAATATGAAACGCCGTCGAGGAAACCTGTGTTATACATAAATTTCGGTCGGAGTTTTTTTTGCATATACATTTTGGTTGTAGTTTTTGTTGTTGTTTTTTTAGATCAATACTGTGTTGGAAAATGTTGTACGTTTAGAGATGGTAATCTCTGCGTAAACACCCATTGACCCGAAGTAATTGTCACAACTTAATAATATACGATTTGATGTATTTTATACGTCATAATGCAGCTGCATACACTTGATGTGAGAGGTTGATTGTCATTCGTTATACATTATTATATAATGCCACCTATAAAGATATTTTGCGGAATTCGCGGGAGGTTTCCATTAATTTGTGTTGCCATCGTATAAGGATTTTTTTTGCTCTGCAAAACAGATTTAGGACAGCCGACCAGCCGAGAATATCACCTTCCAATATTTTTGTTGTTTTTTCTACCAATCATCATCTAATTTTATGTCCAACGTCGCCGTAGAGTGAGAGTGAGTGATTACGGTAGAGATATTATAATTTCGGAACTGGATTTGTTTACGAAAATGCGCACTTCGCTATTTTAAGATCACTGCATGTCTCGAACCGCTGTGGGTGTTTCATTTACATATTATATGCGTAACTTAGACTGCGCCTGGACCAAGACCGGTAACTATACGAAAAAAACTATAAAAAAAAAAAAAACAATTATATAAACATGTATAATATAACGTAGAGATGCACATATTATATTATCGTTGTCGTCATCTCGTTGTGTCGGTTTTCATATTCGGTTAGGTATACTCTTATTAATGATATTATGTCGAACGCAAATAATCATTTATATATATATCATATGTTTTTTTTTGTCCGCGAGAAAAAACGAATCTCGATCATTCGAAGGCATATATTATGCATGCAAATTATTGTTTATTACGTCCACGTGAGCGGGCGAGTGGACATGGTTCTATAATATCATATTACAATTATAATGAAACCATAATCAAAATCAATAAAAAATTAAATAATTCTGGCCGACTGAGCGGCGCGTATTGTCATTATAAATATGCATAGTAGTTTGATGAATGCTTTAAACCAACCGCGGCGGCGTGTGTAATATTGTCTATACTTGTCTAACATATGTTTCGTGTCTCCCACCTACTTGCGTTTGTGTTGTGTATATTTATATACCTACAATCAATGGCCGTGTGACTGTATAGAAACTATGCCTATAGTATAATTATGGAGGTTTTCAACGTCGTCGGTTTCCGAACGTTCGATCAATACAAAGTTTCGTACGATAATAATATCACTTTAAATTATAATTAATAATTATGATGCGTGTGTCGTCGACGAGATTCGTGTCGTCGTCGGATCGTTAAAATTCGTATTTTTCGAAAAGTTTTGCGGCAAATGCAACAACCGTGTACGGTTAAACATATACCTACTTATGCTTTAATGGGGTATACATTATATATGCCAATATTGGCATTGTTCAAAGCGCTTTACATAATATTATGAGATGTGCTATTTTTTCTTCTTCCAAGTGACTATTTTAAATCATTATGCAACAAAAACGTGTCTATGTTTATATCAACGTGTGTAATTACAACATCTTCCTTACGGCTGAAAAAATAAAATATTGTCTGCAACACATATTATAGTATTGCATGCATATTACACTTACTGTACCTACTTACACGCGTATCAAACGCTCGGTAAAATTATCATTTAAACGTACATAATTTTATTCCTTGTAACGAGTTACTTGTGAATGTCGAATGACTTATTATTTTTTATTTTAAATTTTGTGCGTTGTGAAACGAAAATGTCTATAGAAAACGAAATATTATAATAAGTAATTTGTTATATTCTACCTATTTATCGATAATATCGGGTTCGCGGCGTATATTGACTCGGTGTTAACTGTTAAGTTATATTTTACTAAGTATAGGCGATTGTTATTTAAAAATTATATTATGTGAAAAATGCAATTTTTTTATTTAATGTTTTTATTGGGAGTACCTATACTGCAGTTATACTAATTATTATTATGATATTGTAATATTCTCCATGGTTTATCGACGTGTATCGACAGGTATAATATTGGCTATTGCTATATAGTACGCTACAACGTTATCAGCGCATTGAACACGTGAATCGTAAATGTTCAATTATTATTATTGTATACGAGATAAATTTCGACTAAACGATGATAATCGAAATACATTATACGGTGCACGATTCCGTTGCCGGTAGGTGAGCGCTCGTAATGGTGGTCACTCTGTGTAACAGCTGTCGACTGGTCTAGTCTAGACTTGAATAATATTATTCAGTTGCGTGCTAGCTGCCAGTTAATTTTTTCTAAGTTTCGTGTGATCTCTCGTACACTTTTAAAACGAAAAGCATTAATTTTTGTTTTACTTTTTTTTTAATAATAGATCTAAAGTTTAAATTCCTATTAGCAGTACAAACGTTTAAATTCATTTTATTGGAATTTTCATTACTATTATTTTAATTTAAATTATTATTTTACTTTTATAAGTTTTACTCTGAGGTAAATCTAATTGAAACATTATTAATTACATTTATATTTAACGTCATTGCATTTTGTTTTGCTCTCACCGAATTTAAAATAATTTCTTCTTTAATATTATGTGTTTATATAGTGTTAGAAGCTTAGAACGGTTTTTAAAACGAACATTTAACTCTTTTCATTTAGTTATTCGAAATAGTTTCTGTACGAATACTTATATAGTTATGTGTTTTCTTTTTTATTTTTGCACAGACGCATGTCTTTTTATGGATAATGTCAATCAATTTACCATTTTTGGTCGTATCTACTAACTCTATAATAATAAAAAAGAAACATTTTCACAGCATGACGTAACAATGCTTTAGAATTAAACTGGTATCATCGTTCCATCAAGTGTATTCAGTACGCATAATAAAACAAACCATTTAGAAGATAATATAATTGTTTAATTTTTTTTTTTTATATTTTCTTCTGATATTACATATAATATATTAAGTATAAAATTATCGGTTCTCTAATACATTAAAATGTAACAACACAATGTAAATGGTACTGTATAAATTGTTATTATCATAAATACTATTTTTCAATATTTTAATTTTACATTTCCACCTACTCCTGCACATGTATTAAGTACGTTATAATATGCCAATTGTACACATTTATTTGTGTGGCATTTGGCTCACGGTTCGGACGAAGTAGTGTGCGCGGGAATGTGGTCCGAATTGTAAAGCCGGTAGTTTAGCTATTTAAACTCGTAAAATTATTTTCTGTTAATTAGTGAAATATTTTTGTTTCTTAAATTTTTTCATCATCGTCGTCATTCGAAAGCTTTATAGTTTGAATTTTTGTTAGCAATTCGTATTCATGTAAATGTCAGCAGTTAACAGTTCGTTGACCCAGTCGAACATAGATTATTCCTATTATTATTATATTAAATTAATACACTTAAACGTCTTAAACACGCATTACAATGTGCGTTTAGGCATAAAATATATCTAGTTAACGTATTGAAGCTTTATTATAGCTGTTGCGAAATAAACAACCTTGGTATGGTTTCCCATAAAGTATGAATGAAATTGTTTATTTTTAATGCCGATTAAATGCATAATGGGTAGGGAATTAAATCTCTCAGATTGAAATATCACTCATCGGTTGTAACTTGTAGATGAATAACTAATCTGCGGAAGTGTCTTAAAAAAAAAAAAATTAATCCTTTAAGCATAATATTATAGTGAAAAAATGATAGTAAAAAAAAAAACACGTAACGGTCATGGCTTAATTCGATCAAAAATCGATAATTAGGCACATGAAATTCACAAACATAATATTATATATTATTATACATTGTTGTAATGCTATATTATAGTGATTATATTATCATCACGTTGATTATTCGTATATACGGCAATAGGGCAATTAAAACGTTGCCGCTACTATATGGGTATCTACTGATAACGAAACGGTGCACCTAATAGAGATATAAGGTTACCGAACGGCCTTGAACTTTTCCGTTGCAAAAGCCCCGCCGAAATCTTCAAACCGAAATCCGCTGAGCACGAGACACGCCGTCGCAATATAAATACACACACACACACACACACACACACACACACACACACACACACACTCTCACACCACTCATATTATACAGTACAATTTAGTTGTACTCGACGTACATGTTTCGGACGCCTGATCTGCATCCTATATAGGTACATTGTACTCTCGTGTTACCTCTGCCGCTGTATTTTTTTATTTTCTTACCGTGAACTTCTTACCGCGATGGCAATCGAAAATAAACGTCCCAATTGGCACATTCTTGTCGGCCGCCGGTTGCCAAGTAGGAGAGGAAAAAAAAGGAAGGCAATTAGAGCGAAATAAAATAAAATGTAAACCGATAACGTAAAATAAAAAAATAAAACAATACCAAAAAGATAATATAAGTGTAAACTATTCGAAAACCGAAAATAGGCATATTCTTTTTTAACGGTTCGATATATTGTTTGCGTCTTTGCAGTGGCGTGGAACACGGCGACGAGATCTACTCACTTTGCCAGCTATCGCCTGTCGTCAACAAGCCCGCCGTCCAGGACAAACCTTTGTCGATTCCGCCGCCGTCGCAGCAGCAGAAACAGCAACAACCGCAGCAACCAGCCGCGGTCAAGAGACCGTCGTCCACGGACAAAGTGTTCAAGCCCAAGTGCTTGGTAGACTCGGCCACGTTCTTGTTACCGGCCGGCAATGGGCCAGTTTACTTGGACGTGAACGGCGACGGGAAGCCGAGAACTGCACCGCAGCAGGCCACGTCCACGGCCAGCGTCATCAAGAAGAAGCCCGAACCGTGTTCGGAAAGCCCGAAAGCCACTACGGCCAAGATTTTCGCCCCACGGACCGAAGACATGAACAAGGGGTTCCTGACGTTTTCGGACGACGACACGGGACTGACCAGTGAGTGTATACACCATATAGCCGGTTTTTGTTTGTATACTACGCTGAAACCTCTAAATATCGGAAACTCGGTCGCTGAAATTTTGTCCGCTATTCAGAGGTGTCCGTTTGGGGAGGTTTCTTTGTACATATACTTTTGTTACAACGATTTGTCCCGACGACAATTGTTCTTTATTCGCAACAGCGCCACGCAACGCGTTTAATCAATTTTTTATCGCTAATTTGTTGGTTTTTAGTGCTCAAAGACGAACCGGAAGACTTGACCCACTTGGCCCCAACGGCCGGTGACGTGTGTGTGCCGCTAGACACTTGTGGTCTTGGGCACCTTGGTCTGTTCATGTCCGATGTGCTCGACGACCTCATACTCACCGACTGTTCACTGGCGCCGTTCGACTCAATGTCGGCGCCACCGTCGTTGCATGACGCGTACTCGTCGGCCTCCCGGTCTTCACCGTCGGTGCACCACCTAAACCACCACCAAGGCAGCGACGACCTGTCACAGCACGCCGTCGCCGACCTGTGCGACCCGACCATGTCCTCGCTGCTGGGCATGGATCTGGACAACAGCCCCAACGACCTGGACCTGGACCTGTCGCTCAAAAACCAGTTCATTCCCCTGTACGAGGACGACCTGTATCCGCTATTGTCGGACGACCTACTGTGGGGAAGCGGCGATAGGTCGCCATCGCCCAAACCACTGTCGGCCGCGACCAACCGCCACGACGGTAGCAACAAATGCAACTGGTGAGTGACGTACGGGTTAATTGCAAAAACCCGGGGGAAATTGGGCTCCGGGGGTGGAAATGACAGTCGATGGTTATTTTTTACAATGAGCACACAGTCCTATAATCGTTGTGTGTATTATTTTCACATAGGCATTTGCCGACGACGGAAGACGACGTCGGGCAAAACGCAATCGACAGAGACGCGCCGCCGTCTCCAAGTCTGGCCAAGTTACTGCAGAAGACCGACACGGACGCGCTGCCTTGCAGACAACAGCACTTTGACAGCGGTGGCGGCCTCCTGCACATGGACGGCGGCGACTCATGGGGGTCTATCAGCAAAATGTTGCACCAGCGGTACAACTCAGGCGGTTCCTCCTCGGTCGAACAGACTGCTGTGACAGGTGAGGGTTCCGTCATTGGATGCGTACTTGTTATCATACTCTAGGGGTCTTTTGACGATGCAGTTTAGAGCAACTGGATTACCAGTTTAGCTAACTGGGTATTAGTTTGTTCGCTCAAACTTGTAAACAATTTGCTGAAAACGGCATCGACAAAACACGCTTTATATATAATATTTATATATATGCGGGGTTGCACGAACAATCACTAAACATTTAACGAATCATACACGATTTAGTGGCCTTAGATCGGTTCGTTAAATTTTATCGAACCATTAACTACAAAATTTTTTGTGCAACCCGGCAATAGTAAACTATTACCGTCGCACGTTTCGACGAACGGTCTTGTGCTGTAGTATAATAATATATTATGCAGTGCTAATCGTTTCGGGCTATTGTCATTTTGTTTCGCAGATCACCGCCACAACCATCACAACTCTCTACGACAACCGCAACAACAGCAACAGCAACAACAGGAACACTCGGACTGCAACGGGTCGGCGGGAGGCGCCAGGGCCAATTGCGGCGGCGTCAAGCGGACCGGGCCGAACGCCACCGCGGCCGCGGCGCCTTCGTCGTGGAAACGGTGCCGGCAAGAGGAGACGGCCAAACAGGGCGCCTCCAACAGCGTGCTGATGAACCTGCTGGTCAGCGGTTGCGACGTGAGTGCCGGTTACGTGTGTTTCACGTCGCCAAAGTCGAAAAACGCCACGGCGGCCGCGGTTGCGTCCGTCGCGTCCCAACAGCGTCATTCGCGTTTTTACGAACAGCATCAGCGGCGCAACGTGACGGCAAAGTGACCGCGTGTATAGTGCGGACTTGCGCGTGCGCGCTCACGTGTTGTTATAATATAATATTATCGTAGGCGCAGACGAACAGCCCAGGATTCTTTTTTTGGGGGAGGGTACCGAAGGGTGTTCCCGTCCTCCCATGATATTTTATTAAAATTAATGGTATAATATATGCTTAGTACCAACTATAGGTACTCATTTTTCGAATCGGAGGATTTGGCAGCATTTTGGGGGACCAGCAGCAGTCCCCCCCCCACCTCTATTTGCGCCGACGATATATTGTACATTATGTGGGTCGTGCCCGGTAGGAGTAGGATATTTCGACGATTCCCGTAAACACAATGCGTCTACTTACTCCCGCTGATACCTATATAGGTGCATCCTGTACATAATAATTCACACGTGAAGACGTATGCGCGTGCGCGTGATTGATCCCGTACCTGTCCGTTTAGCCGAAGTTAAAGCGATGCGGTTTAGATACGAACTTTAGATATGTGTATATTGTGTATTATTGTATAACACGAGAGCAACACTCGTGCGCCCTTTATCTTCCGCGTATGTATAGTTAAAAACACCCGTGTTCGTTCAGGTACAGAGCACCGCGGAGGAGGAGCAGAGAAAACGGGCGCGATTTTCGTGGTGGTCACGGGGCTCGTTTTCGTCCGGGGATTATATAATATTATAGTATAGTTAGTATACACGACACGTGCAATATAATGCATATAATATAACAATAATAATAAATATGAAAATAATACACCAAATTTGTTGATTCTTAGTTGAAATAAAAACGAACAAAATATATATCTAAATATAATAATATATGTCATATATATTATGTAGCTAACACTAGAAGTCGGTTGTATTATATTCGTTTGTAGTTATTACTCATTCTACCATAATATGATATTATAATAAACGTTATATTATTATGATTATGTACCAATATACGTCAGACGAACGACGTTTTCAGATCCTGTGTTGGTGCATCCGTCAACGACTCTGTGAATTGTTTAATGTTTATTATTACTTGTTTATTATACACATATATATATATATATATATATATTTAATTTATGCTATATGACATATAGTTATAATATTTTATTTTGTTTTAAAAATAATTTTGTCTATATAATAAAGAACAAAACATTTTGGTTTTTATTGCTCTCTTGATCCTTTCAGTAGTAGTAGTAATAGTAATCATCGTAGTGGTGGCTAAAACCGTGTACCCCTTTGACTCAGCCTGGATTGTGCGTCCCCGCAACATTTATCGTTTTTTCATGCAGGAATGCACGATGAAAAAAAAAAGAGTAAAATCTATGGATTTTCTAAACATTTCGTGACACGTGGCTGAAACATCGGAAAGTGTCATTGTCTAGTATTATAATTGACTAATATTTTATTCGTATGTTATTCGTCAATGCAAAAAAAACGATATTAATCAAAAAATAATCATTCAGGTACCGTGTCGGACGTAAATCAAAATTTAAACTGGTCCGTGCGAGTCAACAGCTTTATGCGCCTGTATATATATACTTGCGGTTTTCTGAAAATTCGAGTTCCTGTACTCGCCCGGATTATTGGGGGCGACGGCCCTTGAGAGAACGCTGCGTCGTTCAGAGATATTCAGATTCGTATACTTATAATGTCCCATTAACCCTTGACGCGGTCGCGTTCGTCACCAAAAAGACTATCCGATCGCAGGTGTACAACGATATAACTACACGTTGATATCGGTAACTAAGGTGCACAGAAATTCGAGTGGCAGCGAAACGATTTCGATCGAACCAGCCGTATAGACACTGTAATGTCAAAGAGGGACACCACCACCATACGGTGTATATAAAAATATCTGTTGGGAAATAATGCACGTAGAGGGTTAGGGACAGAGTGAGAGAGAAAGAGAGAGAGAGAGAGAGAACCACTTTGCCGTCACGTAATATGCGATATCACTGTTCTGTCATGGTAGAGGGTGCAATTACGCTTATATAGGTCGTATGTGATTTACGCCGCTTGGATATGTGGTCAAACCGTTGTCCGGACTTCACTCGTGAAAGACTAAGAAATTTTGGTATCCGTGACCCATTACGAAATCGTCGATATACTATATCTCTATTGTCGTATCACGAACGTTTTCTTCTTAGCGCTTCGATTTGAAAAAAAAACTTAAATACATTTTTACAGCTAAGCCCGACGTAGGTTAAAATAAACGATTGCGCCGCGGAGTGACGACAGACTAGCCCCCCTCCCCCTCACCGCTTACAATTATTATTTATGTTTTGTTACTGACGAAGAATTTTAACGTTTTATTGTTGTCCTGTCTAGGACGACGCGGGAAAATCGATGGCCGGCAAGAACTCGATGGTGAAAGACGGTTCGCAGCCTAGGCACCGGTCAAGGCTAAAGGCGGTCTCGTGTCTGTTGGACCCGTGTAGCGCGGCCATACCGTCACTGATGGACCTGACCGCGCACGACTACGACGTGAACGCGCCGGCGGGTGGTGCACTGCTCCAGGGATCAGAACTCCTGAAGGCCCTGGAAATCGGAGGAGGAGGTGGCGGTAACATAGCCGCGGCATAGTTTCCGGAGGAGCAGGAGCAGGAGCAAGTGAAAAGGATAAACTAGTTTTCCGAGCAGTAATCTATATTGATATACTCCGCGTATATAATCACACAAACATACGTATATAATATTTAGTACCCATCATATCCGGACATAAACTCAAAACGACATACTACCATTTTGCTATCTAATAATAGAATAATATTATCATGATAATATGCACGCTAAGTTATTTTAATTTTTGTTGTTGTTTTTTTTTTTAATTTTATCGCTCGTCAATAATAATATAAATAATAATAATAATAATTTAATTATGTTGTACAACGATTGCGCGCAATTATTTTGTGGAGGACAGAGCAGAGGAGAGCAATCCGTCCGCAGTCTCATCTCACTATACCTACTTATATAGGTAAAGCGTCGACGGGTCTCGTGGTCTGAATTCAGCCGAGCTTGATCCTCCGAAAAACCGTAGCGAGTCGCTACAAGCAACGAACGATTTCATAAATTGTTGTTGTTGTCCTGTCCGCCATAAATCGCGCATATAACTGTTCTCATTATTTTTGTTATTAAGCCCCCTCTCCCCAGATAATAATAATGTTTGCCCTCGATATGTGCTACCTCCCCTCTGCTCCAAGTCTTCTTATTTACATTACATACAATCTAATTATGATATATTCTTATATACTAACCTCTTCCAGTATATTGTTTGCGTTTACCATTTTAATTTTTTGATTTTTTTTTCGATTTTCTTTACACCGAAAAATATTACGCACTGCCCACGTGTATCGCTGGTTTCGGGATAATGTGCTTGACCCCGCGAAAACAATTTTTATTTGATTATCCATTATATTATATGTACTGCATTTTCCCACAGAGTATACCGATATCATTACTACTATAATAATTATTATTTTTATTTTTACTACTATTATTATCATCGTTGTCAATGAGAAACTTCTTACAACTGATCTTTTAATATTAAGTTTAAAATTAACATTTTTTCTACGTCGAAAGCAAACTTCATAATCTCTTTTTCGGTTACCGAAATTTACTTAATAATAATAATATGTACCTACCTTTATATATTATGTAATCTTAATGTTTTAATTTTGTAATGGAGGGGACGAATGATGCAAGAGCGCAGTAAAAACTATTTAAGAGCCGTTACTCATAGGTACGTACGTGGACGATTAAGTAAAAATAAAAATGATAGGAGAATTGAAAATTATTGCAATGTGCTGTAAATTTTATTTTCACGCCGTCTGCCACTGTTACGTGCATAGTGCCTATTTTATGGTATAATATACGACTGCTCTTAAATTGTTTGTACTCGCGGCCAAAGGATACAATTTTTAGTGAACGGTGATGGTTTTGTGTAAGACACGTCCGAATGCTCAAATATTATTTTGTATAATTCTTTTTAAGATGGAAAAATTATATTTAGTGATGTTTATTAAGGGACATTTATGTGAGTGTAAGCGTATAAGATATTTTTCGATACATTTCTTTATTTTGTTAACTTTTTTTTGTTTTTGATTTGATTTTTTTTTTTTTTCAAAGTAGTTATTTTAGTTAAGCAGTTTGCATTGTTTGCTATACATTCATATAATATACATTATACATAAATAAATAAAAATATTAAATATTATTATTATATACTTAGATACGTTCTTCTAAAATATAATGTAAATCATATAACCATATTATTATACATAATATTATTATATTATATATTATATATTACAATCGAGTTCAGTCATGTATTTCCCGTGAAGTCTCTGCTACTAATAATCACACGCCCCTTGCCCAAAGTCTTCCATCACGACGGATTCGTATTTTATAATGTAATATCGTGCTGGTATGACCTTTGGAACCTCGGTACGGTCTACAAAGCTATTTCTGCATACCCGTTGCGTACCACTTGTTCACCTACCTGTAACCCCGAGAGCCACAATATACATATTATATTATTATGTATTTTATAACAGTTTACAGTAATAATATTAATAATATAATATGGTTGATCGCGGTCGTCAGCGGGGTTCGTGTCGAGCTCAACTCATCCTTTTCCTCGTTAATGGATGCATCCTCATTTTCCAATGGCCGCGATGACAAAAATATTATGTCCGTCTCGTGCGGGTAGGTCCCACAAGAAGTGAACCGCTCGCGGCATTCGGCCGGGGTCGAAAGGTCTGAGCGCCGCCACTTATTTACGTCGTAATTATGTTATAATATAGTGATTATTAATTATTTTATTAATATAATTATTGCCCAGGTACACTGTTTGATAATATTATATCATCATCATTATGACGCGCATGCGAAATAAAACGCGTAATTAGCAAATAGCTCGGTGGGGGGGGGGATTGCGTTATTATCGCGTTGATGTATAATTATACCTATATTAATAATAATATTATATTAAGAATAATAATATAATATCGTAGTCGAGTTTTTTTAATTGGATTATCCAGTTCAGAACCCGTCGACCACGACTGTTATGTTTTTCGCCTTTTCACGCGCTAACGTAGTGAACGCACAGGTATATACAGGTGGTACCTACTACTTAACCCACCGTCGGATGCTGTACCTACCTATATAGTATAAGGTCTATTAAATTTTGTTTTTGTGTTACATAAAATCATTAAATTGTGTAACTATGTACAAATTACCTACCTATACAACCTACCTTTTATTTTATTTTTTAAAAACACAGACGGCTGGCTGATTACTGATTAGACTTGTTGTTTAATTAAAAATATTACCTGCCTACCTATATTTATATATATATGTATATCTATATTATAATGTCTACACCTATGTTCACGCACCATTAAATCAATGTGCGATTTAATAACGAATTTAAAGCTGAGCAAAAGATAAACTGTTTGTTCAACATCTAATTACCTATTTAATATATATTATTATATATAGATACCTATTTATATAGTAATTTATTATTTTAATATAATACCTATGTGCGCGTGTGTGTTTTCGTGTTTGTTTATAGGAAATAATATCTGATAGTTATGCCACATTATTCAAACATAATATTATAATACTTCTTATAATTAATTTACAAAGATAACGTATACCTAATATTTATTTGAAAAAGAAAAAAAAGTTTGGAGTTATCTTTTAAAATATATTTTTTCGAGGAACGACGAGTGGTTATACTATACAGTGTGATTCATCAAGCATGTGCTCAGTGCTCACACCCAAATATTTTCTTTAATAATGCATTTATTCAGATTTTGATTCTTGGGATTTTTAAATAGGTACCCTTAGATTGAGAGACCTAGAAATTCTAGAAATTCACAAGAATAAACCGGTGTGAAAAATAATGCTCTGGGATGATTGGACCATATTATTTACGTGGTTCATTATCCCAGTACGGGATTATGTGGGATAATTTCAAACCGGTCTAGTTTATCGAATTTCTACCTTTTTTGAATGAAATCTCCCACCCATTGTGTACTGAAAAATAATTTAGTGGATTATTTTTTTAAAACTTGATGTATCTTATTGAAAATACGAATGAGTAACTTTGTGTAGGGCCATGATAATGGGTTTGGAAGATATAGGGGCTATGGTAATTTGAAAATGGTTAGTAATCTACAAATATTATAATTTATAAAAATGGTCTAAGTAGGTATAGACAAGATATCTGTAGTACTACATTCGATATAATATCTATTTTTAAATTTTGTAAAACTATTTTGAACTATTAATTGCCCATATAGTATAAACATTTTTATAATAACTGAAAAACTGCTCGTTCGTATTTTAAATTAGATATAGAAATCAAAAGTTTCAAGACAATTAATCAATAAATAATGTACAGTAAAATATTGGTGGGGGGAGGGTTATTTTAAAAACAGAAGTTTGTATCTCCACGATACACTCCTTAAATAGTAAAGTAAATTTCAAAAGTTTGAAAGTATGGACGTCTTTAAGTGTATTTAGAAGTTTTAAAAACCAAAATTTGAATAAATTAATTATTAAATGAAAAAATGGGTGCGAGCATGCTTGGTGAATCTCCTTGTAAATTATTATGAATTTCAGAATTTATGATTATATTATGTGCTGGAGATAGACATTTATTTTGTTCAATAAAATATAATATAATAATAAATGATTGTAAGCAGACTCAACACATTGATTCATCGACGCTTTTATTATTTTTTTTAACAAGTTTAATTCAATAGTATACATTGTAATACCAAATGTTTCGCTAAATATAGTCTTGAACTCTTGAAGCAGTGTTAACTATTCTTTCAATTGATTATCATAATCATTCAATTGGAAAATATAACGATTGCCGTCATAGGGTTATATAGCATCGGGATGTACCGTCATCTATATTCTGTATACTTTTAGTTAAACATTTTAAATATATATACCAGGAATGGCAAATATGATTTGTTAAACGTGCCAATTTATGACACAATTTAAAAAAAAATGTCAGCCGTTTCACCAATTATATTTGTTAACACAGAATTTTTGCAAAATATAAATAAAAATGTAGAAAAAAATTATTAAAAAAATCAATTTTTATTGACTGTTCGAAACATTTTTTTCATATTACTTGAAAGATTTTTATGTCTGGTTAATATGCGCTGGTTCTTGCCAGGTATATAAAATGTATATTTAATATATATATATATATATATATAGACTCGTGAAAGTCTTTCGGGCGCCACTTATTTTCCATCCCTGCTATATACATTACCTGCGCATCAGAATGCTATTTTATCATGATCTTATTATGTATAAGGCATTAATTATAAATATTTTAAAGACGATTATCGTTCCATAATATTTGCAAAAATATAAAATGTAGAACAATTTATTTTTTGTCTATTTATTTAATAATGTAGGTACCTATCAAACCTTTCAAACGCGTGGTTCATAAGTTAAGCTGGTATTTTTATTACATTTTAACTTTGAACTTGACGTGTTGATGTTCTATTCATCACGTTTTATTGAGTGTTGACTATATTGACGTCCAAAGTTGTGGTCCTTATTAGTTATTACATTTGAAAAAAAACTAATACTTAAATTTTTAGATTCGGAGTGGAACGATGAATGTATTGATTTTACAATGATGTGTGTTTTTTTTTAAAATCTTAAAATTTTTTTTTGTGTGTGTATACAATAAGTAGTCGAAATAATGCTTCGATTTTCAACTTCAATATCTTGTACGATGGGAAAGTGAATATTGTTGTATTGGGTAGGTAAAAATTTAAAATTGCCAAGAGGTTTTTAAAGCGCCGTGAAAAACAAAAGAAAAACTAAGGAAAAACGGGAATTTTTACGCAAAATCGATTTTTCACAAGATCGACTTTGGTTTTTGGTGTAACTTTAAAACAAATTACCGTAGATACATGCAATTTTCACTGATTGTTTATATTTCCATTTTCTATACATGATATAATTTTCAAAATATTTTGACTTATTTTTAATTATTTAGGGATATTTTCAGTTTCCAATTTTTTTAGTTTTTTTTTTCTATGAATGTCAATAAAACTTTATTTGTTGAGTAAAAATACTTGAAAATTTAATACAAGGCTCCTACTATATTGTTACAATGATATTTTAAAAATATTAAAAATTCCTAGTCACAGTTTTTTTTTATTAAAATTTAAAGTTCAAAAATTGACAAAATATGGAAAAATCACGAAAATTAGCAAATTATTTTAAGTTAAAAATTCATAAAAAATTTTCTTTTAAAATCTAAGATTTGAAAATGTAATACAAGATTATTCATAAGTTTGTCTATCTTTATCAAAAAAAAAAATAATGTCCTCAAGCAAATCAAATTAAATTTTTATGAGCGTTTGAATTTTATATTTTTACAAGATTGGATATTTACTCGACTTCTCATGTAGCGATTTTCTTATTTTGTTGTAGTTCAAAAACGAATAACTGTAGATACATGGAAATTTCACTGAATGTTTATTTTATCAATTCTTATACTTGATAAAATTTTCAAAATATTTTGAAATTTTGCTTATTTAAAATTATCAATTTTTTTATTTTTTTTTTCTATGAATATCATTAAAGTTTTATTTGTTGGGCCAAAAAGTGTAAAAATTTAATACAAGGCACCTGATATATTGTTGCAATGGCAATAAAATATTAATAACACATAGGCACAGTTTTTTTTTATAAGCATTTAAAGATTGAATTTTGACAAAATTAATCAAATTTAAAATTGAATAATTATTTTGTAGTTGAAAATTTATAAAATGTTCAACTTTTATATTTAAAGATTGAAAATTTAAAACAAGATTCCATGTAAGTAGTTAATTATGTTACCAAAAAATCTAAAAAATACATAAGCACAGTTAATTTTTATAGTCATTTTAAGTTCAGATTTTGACGAAATTACATATTAAAAAACCTAGAATAACTATTTTAGTTATTTTGTTGTGATTGTATAATATTATTCGTGGGTACTTGAAACTTCTAAAGTATACTATTATATATCTATGATAGTAATATCACAGTTTGTTGTTGATGTATAACGCGTTATAAGTACTATAACCTAATGGATATTGTGATATGTATAATTTGAAATTTATTATAGGTCAATTTTTTTTTTTAATTCCATAGATATAAGTATATAATATGTCTTATACCTAGACTGAAATACCGTCTCCGTTAAGAATAATTTTTCTTATATAGTGATATTATATCATTGAATTCAAATTTAATACTATCCATTATACAGTGACCCACTCGTAACCTACTGCACAGCAGAGCGACATCCACTTGCCCACCTTTTTTTCTTTTAATTTCTCTACGTCTCCATAATATTCAAATGCATTTACACTTAACGCGTAAAAGTGTAAAACTGTATGGTACTTGTGATAAGTTAATTTATTGCCTGGTTCACGATAAAAGAAATCTTAAAACCGTAATCTGTGTGTGTTATATTTTAGTGCAGGCATATTATGTATGAATGTAGATAGTATTCTCGCGACGCCGGTAGGGCTAATACGTTTTGATTAACGAGGACAACTTTCGACCTTTGCTCTCAAAAATACGATTATATAGCAAAACCTATTATTATAATGCAACGATCTCTCGGGCGCGTCATAATAACATAATGTAATTAGCTACGCATTTACCAAAAATGCGTTAAAAATGCCTTTTTTTTCTACTTGATCAAATCGACTTCAGACCTCAGGGCTCAGACGATGTTATTATCAAGTCATTACATATTATTATCATTAATATTATGATATTTGCACCGGCACAGATTCTGACAATAAACGTCAGTGATTTTATGGGTAGGCACCTATTGGCTATTAGGCTGGCGTTTATTATAATTTTGTTTTGTTGCCCGACTTATATTGTTGTAATCGTTCACGGTCACCCGACGACGCGACAGCCGCCACAGACCTTGAAACGAGATAAAAATTCGTCTGAGTATGTTTACACTTATTATACATATAAGGAAAAATAAAAATAATACATTGATACACTTAGTTACACACTACACACACACACTTTCACACATTAATAATATAATATACTAATCTCGCGTTTATAACCGTACCGTTGTACGTAGCTCGTCATCGCGATAGACGTATAACGTAGACGTAATATATAATTTACAAAGTATAATTTAATATACATAGTACGTATAAAATATACGTATGTACCTACCAACCCACCTCTTTCTATGGGTCCAAACCGTACGTAAATAATACTGCTCTGTATTGTTCCATACCACACAAGCGTACGCTGGTCATCGGAGGCAAAACCGTAGCTGAGAAGGTCCAGGCATCTGGACTCCAGTTCCTCCACCGTGGGTGTTGTATTGTACTTCTATTAAGCCACAGCAGTCTATTGATCTGTACCCCGGACTATACGGTTAGTCGTCTAAACATACAAATTCCATAACAGTTTAGTAACTTTTTTTTTTTTTTTTTTCTCCAAAAAAAAAACCAGGTACGGGTGGGAACTGTTTAGCACAATGCTGCCACCCGAACCCGTATCGTTTATTCACCGTTACAACATAATAACTACAACATAATAATTACAACATAATAATTACTACATACGTGGGGGCCTCTAACCACCCTAGTTATTCGGCCTTCGGCCCACAAATAATAATCGCGCCTGCCTAACCCGCTCTGCATCCTCCTTCCGCCCGAGAATCGCCTCCACCATTCTGCCAAATGCCAGCCTCAGTCCCTCCGCCATCGCCTCGACACGCCGCCTCCTGGATGCATCATCTGGGAAGGAGCTCCTGTTCCGGTCCCAGGATGATATCTGGCACATCATTGGGGTTGCA
>NC_042494.1:164507764-164562490 GCF_005508785.2 Acyrthosiphon pisum | reverse complement strand
TAATATAAACATCTGTGGCAAATTTCAAGTGCTTACAATAATTATTTTTTGTGTTACAGTAAAATTAAGTTTTCGTTTTGGTCAAAAATGGGTTTTGGGTAAAAATTGGCGTTTTTCCGTTATTTTTTTAGGGTTTTTCCTGCGGCTTTTGAAAAGTATGGGGAAATTTTCACTTTGGACCCCCCAAAGTACCAACTGGATTCACTTTCCTTTCGGAAAAGGTACAACTTTGGAAAATCCAAGCATTTTTACTGCTCCAAAAGTGGTCGTCGGACACAAAAAAAAAAAAAAAAAAAAAAACACACATCATTGTAAAATCAATACATTCATCACTTCGTTCAGAATCTAATAGTATAAAAGTATAATTACTTGTTTTATAGGTACTTTGTACTACAGTCCATTAAGTAAAGGTATTGTTAAAACATAAAATTTTTCTGATTATATATCATTTAATATTCCTTTTTCAATGATTGGTATGTTGTATATGTACCTATGTTTTATTTATATTCGAACTCATTCAAGTGATGCGTATTGTGAATATTATAATTATTAATTCTAAGATCAATAGAAACCTGCAGGCTGGTTTGAGTTTTAATTCCATATCTTAGTATATAATATGTATAATAATATGGTATAACAGTTATATTATGCTGATGATGATTGACGATACTAAATTTTCAGTCGTTTTGATCGTTACCTATCCATAATAATATGGTTGTCTCTATAGAAGCATCTGAAACCTATACAGTAATCAATCTCCTTTAAAGTCATCTTACATTCAGACTGTAATACTCCATTGATATCATTAGTAATCTTACTTCGATTACTTCGACTTACCTTAAATCGATTGTGCGTAACTCATCAACACGATTGAAAATATATTGAAAAATTGTAACCATTAGTTGACTCAACAGTGAATGGTTTCATCGCTGGAAGACTATTCCCTTCTCGTATAATGTTTTCATGATGTATTATATACCTACCTATATATATATATATATTATATATATTGTATTACCATTTCATTAACCTTATTATTGTGCTTATTAAATAATAATTGTAATTTGAATAAAAAAAAAACTTAACTTCAACTTTATTTCGTGTACTCATACTTATTTATTCGAATTTTTAAACATCATTTTAGACGTTTTCAGTATTATCACGGTCCCACCGTACAGGTGCCTATCACTATATTTTTGATTACTTTACAAAACGTATATAATAACAATCGTTCGGTCCATTACCCTATTATACCGATAAACACCGATAGAGGAATTGAAAATGTCCTTTGCCACATCACGTGCCACGCCGCCGTTTGCCGTCTTGATATTTTCACAATGACATGTCATTTCATATTCCGTCTACGTTCGAACTTATTTCACGTATCGCGCATTTTCCGTTTTTAATTTCCGGAGACTCCCGTTCTCTTTTTCCACTTTTTTCGAGCAATCGTTGTTTCAATCGGTCTTAGGTAAACCGAATGTTTTCGTTTTTCTTATCTGAATGTAAACGAACGAACAATATTCGGGTCCGTGAACGCACAAATTACCATTATTTCGCCTGCTATATTCGCGCTTATGCAAATGAAACTGAAGAGGCATATAGTGCCCGTGTATAGACTATAGTGTTAGCGAACATCGTATTTCAAACGAGACAAAAATCATAGTGGAAGTGTATTATAATAGCTTATAACATATGATTTAAAAATATTCGTCGTTTACGTGAACGAGAAAGGAAAAAAAATCATGTGACGTGAGCGGTGCACTGCAGATAATAACATTTTATTCAAAATAATAATATTATATTTGAAATACGTATTTTAAATTAAATATTTAATGATTGCTTACAGGGTCTTTGTAATTACTTATTTAAACAAATTATTAAATCACTTGGGCACCTGTAGTCCACTGCAGAAATTAATTACCATAGTTTATTAGAAAGTTCATTCTTTTTCTTCGCGTAATAACTAGAGTAAAAATACTCATTTCTTTAATAGACAAAAATACAGATTTATAACAGAGATAAATTTATTTTATTTTGGATTTCCTATATCATGTTTAATAATCTAATATTAAAATGAGTAAATGGTTCAAGTACTCAAGTTTGAAATATAATAATTTAGGTGAAAATATATACTAGGTATATAATATCAATGGATTTATTTGATGAGAAATTACAAAGTTTACAAAATGTTCAACTATTTGAAAATGTTCATGAGAATTTAGATAGCACTAGACTAATAACATATTACTTTGTACTCTTGCAACGTGTACCGCAAAGTTATCCTCATGTTAATCAGCATTTTAGGTGCATGGTTGATGAGGATTGCCAATATTGAACCGGATTTTTCTCTTCTCCACAACTCTACCCACGTGCCGTCTTGTAAATGTTTTTATTTGTCATTATCATTCAAAACTATATGCTCATACACCTCATAGTATGTGCCAGCTTTTCTTAAACTGTGTTCCGGAACCCCAGTGTTTCTCAGAGATCACTTCAGGGTTCCGCGAAACTAAAGTGTTTTTTTTTTAAATTCTAAATCGATCTCCGTGTTAAATCTTGGTGCATTTCAAAAGATGAATTCCTCAACTGTCACAAAAGGCCGTGTTGGCACTTTTACCATTTACAGACACTTATATGTGTGAAACGGGGTTGGCTACTTATGTACCAACAAAAACAAAATACCGCAAAAGACTTGATGTCGAACCTAATATGAGAATACAACTTTCATCAATAAAGCACAATATTAAGAATATTTGTAATAATAAAAAGTAATTTCACTCATCTCATTAAAATTAAAATTTAAAAGTCCTGTTATTGTCTGCTATTTAAAATATTTTTTGAATTAAATACAGAATAGTGTCTACATGTTATTATTAAATGAAATTATTATAATTTTTATTGTAAATAATCCTTACATAAAATGACACATTAAAACTATTGAAACAAAGTATGGGTTCTGATTGTCGAGCTGTAATAACTATACTGTTGAAAACTAAATAAAGAAAATCTAAAAATCTAAAAAAAAAGTAGGGGTTCCACGGATAAAAAAGTTTTAGAAACGCTGGTATATGCAAACGCCAAACGGTATTATTGTTATGAGTAACCCGAATCGGGCCGCCCGGTACAGGGGCCACCTGCAATACTATTGCTGAAATAAAATAAATAAAATAATCTTCCCTATGCGGTACCGGTAAATTACACCCACCCATCCTTTAGAGGGCACACGCGATGCAGTTTCAGCAGTACTCACTACTCGGTAATCGGTATAACCATAGTTTAAAATTTATACTTCGTATATATTTTAATCTTTATGGTATAACGCGTTTCCTGTCTAAATGCCACCATGCATGTGCTATAATGTACGGCAGGAGTCGACGAGGTCAAGATTCTTTGAAACGGAAGCGCTGTCGAACAAAGTGACGCGAGAGAAACAATTACGATTTTCAAGTCGACAGGTCGACGAATAGAGGTGTATAATACCTGTCTACGTCCCCGGTACTTATATTGTACACGCGTAGTCTTATAATATTATATAGCTCTTGCGGACGTGCGTTGAGCAAAATTCAAAGGATGTCGTTGACGGTTTCTACGGCAGCGATCTTCTATACTTTGTGATATTTTATACTGTGGCGTGTATCGCGTGAAACACTGTATAATATTTTATTATATTTTTATATTAATATGGACATCAAGTTGTAGCAGGTCAGATCGTAACGTAAAATAATAAAAAAAAACAGCAAAAACTACTAGATAAATATATTTTATATGAATGGGACGAGCTCGTATGATCGACAGTTGTAGTATTTTTTTATCATATATGAAACATTATTACGCACGGCCAGTATATTAAAATATTATATAATCGGATACGCGTCGTATCCAGACGTGCAACATAAAAACTACCAACGTATCTATATAATAACATTATGTATTATAGTTGCATCGAATGCGTTTCGGCGTTATCTCACGTTCGATTGATTCGTACAGGTTTTAGGATATTATTATATAATACCTATCGGAAAAACGTGAAATAATAATTCGATAAAAAATATCATGATATATTATTTATTTCATTATACAGGCCGGGACCCAAAACAATATGAAGTATATAAAGATATTTACAATGAATTAATAATAAGACGTAACAATATAGTAATAACTAAATGTAACACAATTTAAAATACCTAGTTAAAAGCAAATACAAATAAAATGCAATAAGGAAACTTGGCTCAACTACTAAAGGGAAAAAGAGGGGTCGTTATTGGCGATGAGCATAAGGCGAATGATTACAGAGTTGTGATAGTAATTTAAGAACGTGTATGACGGAAGAGGACATTGAAAGAAATACGAGATAATATATGGGCAGTCAAGTCTAGAGGAAAGGAGATTAGATAGGAAGGATAAATTTGCCGAGTGACGACAATCGGCTAAACTTTTTAAAGAGAAGAGACGTTGGATAGTGGTGTGATCGTGAGGTGGGCAGGGTACATTTAATTTATAAGTAGCATGACGGAGACATTTTCTTTGGACCCTTTCGATCATGATACGAGCAGAAGCAGTGGACATGTCTTAGAGTATGGAGCCATATTCAAGGATTGGACGTACTAAAGAACAAAAAAGAGTGTTTAATGGAGTGAGTACAAACGGCCTACAATCTTAATAACCTTACAGCACATAGTCTGGATATGCATATTGGGGAATAAGTTACGTGTGAGAGTAAATCATAAATCTTTTATTGTGTTATTAGAAAACTTTAAAGGGGTATTATTGACAGAGTAAGTATGCTTGATTAAAACGTTATTACGTTGGATATCGTTTTGGAGAAGATGACAGTCAGATATGGATTTGATACGGTAAAAGATGTTCATATCATCATCAAATATAAGAAGTTTGGCATGCTAGAGAACGAAAGGGGCAGAGCTTACGTATAAGGCAAACAGAAGTGGGGATAAACTGTACCTTGTTGTACACCCGAGGAAGGAGTGAAATAGCCTGAAGATATCGAAGCAACATTTACCTATTGTGTCCTTTGTATAATGTATGAGTGAAGCCAGGAAAGTAGAGGTTTGCCGAGTGTTGACATAAGATGAATATATATATCGATATAGATTGCATCTACAATAACGATTTCTAAACAATGACCATAATGGTTCTGCTAGAACAGATCAGAGTTTAAACAAAAAATCACCCTTCATACCATATAGGCCAATAGACTTTATATTTCGAAAGGAACCTAAACATTTTTAGACATCATTGATCGAAAAATGGGCATTAGATGGGAGTTGGAAGTGGTAGGTATAGGAATCTATATATACCTATTCCTATGTGTATCGTAGTGGCCGCGATTTATGGTGGCTTTGAGGAGGAGGGTTGGATTTCTCGTGGAAATTCTGTCAGTTATTGTTTGTATATACAATATGTAACGATATGTACCTACCTAATATTATTATGCTTTTATACCACAACATCTCGCGATACCAATTCTCTCCCTAAAAAAAAAAATTAAACAATGTACTAGATATTATGGTCATGATGTACGTACATATTATTATATGCATAAAGTGTATATCATATATTATATATAGACTTGTTATTTAGTCGTAATGTACCTACCTACCTACTTATTTTATGCAATATTATCTATGCTTAACGCATACTTATGTGCTCGACGGAATGGAAAATTATTGCGTGCAGAACATCGATATTCTGTTGTAATATTTATTGGCTATAATATCCCATATTATAATATACAAGCGCTGGGAAACACGAGAGAGGAAATAGGTCGGTTTAGAGGTTTTTTTTTGTTTTTTTTTTCGAAACGTATTGGGTAAGTTTTTGAAACGGGAGAATAAATATTTATTCCAACTGTATATAATATAATATTGCCTTCTGGCCTATTTTCGCGTCGGAAACTTTTTTCGAACAATGACAGTTTTTAAAGTCGCTCCAAAACGGTCATCATTATTCGCCGGAACCCAAAGAAAAACTTTTCATTCGAATATAATAGGTATATATATCTGTTCGTATTATGATTATAATAATAATATGACGTTTTAATTTCTTCGTATAAATAATGCGCCAACTTAAAAAAACTTTTCTAACGTCCACGTAAAAAAAAAAAACCGAAATGGAAGTATAATAGGAAGTACACGCGATGACTTTGTAGGATATTATAACAGTTTCGTTTTTAAGGTATTGCAGTTATATAATTATAATGTACGGAACTAAAGTTCTGCACATTATACAAGATGTCATAACACAATTATAATGCCATCGGTCGGGTCGCGTTTAATAGGCTATTTGATTATCATATTTCTAGACTGCGCTGCAGATGTATTATAATTTATAAATCAAACAAAAAACTTAAAAACAATCGAGTTATTATGTGCATGTGTAACGTACGAGTGTGGACAAATCACACATCCAGATCTCAATGGGTAATGGGTTGTTAATGATGCAATATCATATTATATTATTATCGTGTGCGTACAATATGAATACAATAATGATAATAATAATAATATAAAATTCAGTGCGGAGCGATATTACCGCACATTGTTTTTAGGGATTATATAAATTAACCTCTAAATCATCTAGTATTAGCTATATGGCTATATATATATATATATATATGTATAGGGTTCGGAACTTCTTGCATTTTGATATTTTTTTGTGACGGTCGTGAATTATTTTAGGTACCTAAGTTATAAATTTGTTTTATGAAATTGTGAAATTAAATACAAAGTTTGAATTTACATATTTTTGCATATTTCATCATGTTTTAGGAAAATTGCATATTTTGCATTTCTTTTATCTTAATGTACGTACATTTGTCGGAAAAAAATCAGTTTTGGATAACATTAAAAAACATTTAAAAAAATATTATGTTTGTGTATAGATACCATAGCTGTAAATAATGTTTGAGTCTTAGGGAGGCTACAGCCCTAAACCCTTCTAATATAATATTGAATAAGCTTAAAAATATTGTAAAGATTGGGAGAGCTGTTAAATTTGTTGGTGGAGGCTTGGCCCCTAAATCCCCCCTATTTGTGCATAAGTACCTACGTAAGATTTTATGAGTCTCTTTGTGACAAAATCTGTGTTAAAACTATATAATTGACATCTAGATTCAAGATTATACGAATAAATGAAAATCAGTAGCTAAATACGTGTTCGTTTTTCACGGTGTTTGTATATCACGTTCTTCGTTATTACTTTTATTTTATAACCCAGTTTTTAAAAAAAATTAAGTTGTTTTATTTCACGATGGTTTAACATTGCCCAAAACATGCAATAATGTCCATGGTCCATCATATTAATCAATATATATTCGATTAATTAAACCCGCGTATAAATTATTTTTATCATGCTTATAAATTATAAACCTACTTATTTTTTAGATTTTTATTTCCAAAATTGTAATATGTTTTATGCATTTTTCAAAAATTTGACTGAATATTATGATAATTTTTAGTGCCACGAGCCCCGAACCCCATCATGTGTGTATGTGCAGGTTGCAAAATCTAACCATCGATTTACTCTCAAAATGACAAAAATACAACGTGTGACTTGACATACTTGCGAAGTTGTTACAATACGCAGCAGGGGTAATAAAAGAAAAATGCACACCACCCTTGTATTGCATTCCACAAACAACGGCACTGATAACATTTACTCATGTTGTAATAATATACGTGGTTCGTACAACCCTTCGCATTATTATATTATATTACGCTCGGGGGCGTTGTTTTAGTTTTAAAAAAGTGGGTGTACAATTTTTATTTGGTCTAAACTTTTCCACCACCGGGCCACGGAATACTGACATCAGTAAAAGGCAGGGCTGTCATTCCAATTTTTATACACAAAATAAATGTACTAAAAGCCTACCACCATATAATATTATAGAGCCTTTCGCATCGATCTGAAACTTCTTGTAGCTCGTTTCAACTGTCACGGTTGTTGAAATGACGCAATTATTTTGTACTTATGTAATAGACCGCACAAACACACGGAAAATTTTTTATCTAACATACCAATACTCGATCAGTGCATTCAGTGCGTATATATCACAAATATTCCGCTAATTTATGGGGTATTCGGTGGCTATTGCTAGGTCGGTAGGTATATTGCTATATGTTCGAGGTGACGAAGGTATAATATCGGAAATAGACTAGAAACAATGACTACAAAAGACAATAGAAAATTACGGAATACACGTATATTAAGAGCACTTATTGATGACGACTACCGCGTAAACACATATTATGGATTAGATTTTGAACTTTTGAGTTTGATTTAAGTTTTTCATAGCTTTCAATATACATATTATATCACCAAACGGAGCTTTTAGTTCCATGCGAGTACAATATTAAACAGTCCAGTCTTAATATTTCGCGAATCTCTAAGGAAATAAAAAGATGTATTTTTCGAGTTAAATACCTCAAACACAACTTAAAAACACTTCAAGGGACAAGAAAAAAATTGAGTTATCGAGACTCGATACTAGCTGTAACCGAAAAAGCGTTTTGAAATATAATATATATTTTATATTCACCGGTTAAACATCATAATAGGTATCATCCTTTCTCCGGTTTATTGTTTTTGTTCACATAAAAATGTAATTATAGATCGTTCTTCTCTGTCGTTGGTTACACAGATGAAGCCCACCCCGCTGCAGCTGCAAGTTTATATGGTATGCGCATTTTTCTATATAATATAGTATAGGATTTGGAAAAACGACGTTTTTTTTACATAATTATATACACCGAACGAAGCCTCTTGGGACTCGTATACTGACGGAGGTCGTCTTCCCGATGTCGGTTTTCGCGGAAGTCAACGGAGACTTGTTTTGGTGAGGATTATTATTATTGTACAGGCAGTGACCGATGTGACAGTAATCGGTTTGTCGACACGCAGGACCTCGAGTATACCACGACGCAGGGACATTTATTATATAATATAGTATTAGTGTAAGTCGCACGCGGTCTTCCGGTGGCAGAAGATTATTCGACTTCGACCACCCAAATCTGGAAATCCGGAGAGCAGTAAGTTTTAGTGTGCAATTTTCGAACCGTTTTGTAGCGAATTTCCCGTGGGCAGACACACACACATATACACACCCCACCGATCGACGACGTACCGCACTAAAATTCGAGTGTAACTTAGCGATTACTTCTGCATACTTAGCTATCCTTTACTTACCCATGCAGACGTCTGCAGATTGGTGCTATTCCTTTTAACGTTCGAAACCTGCACCGATGGAACTTAAATCAGCACATTATTATTATTGTATTACCCATGTATATTGCTGTTCTTGTTGTTGTTTGAACAATATCTCTCGACATCGAATTTGCACGCGTTCGTGGACCTTATTAAACGACTATAATGAATGCACGCGAAGGGGATGAGGATGCAAATTATTATAACATATAATTAATATACATGTGTAATAATAATGCGTCGTGACTCCGCGTGTGTGAATAAACCGAATAAACGTCGAAATTGGTCCTTTTGTTACATTAATAATAATACTGCATCTGTGTGCCTATATCTCGTCGAGAGTATTAAATATTATATGCTATTATATACCTACATATATAGATAAAGATCACTTTTTCCGACCACTTTACTATAATATTATATATTTGTTGTTAGTTGTCACTGTGTACAATATAATAAATAATAAATTGTCTTGACTGGACGACGTCATTATTCGTAGACGTATCGTAGTTGGTCATATCGGAAAAGATTTAGAACATTAGAAAGCCCTATATATATATATGATGTATTACATTACTATATTTCAACGGTGACGTTTTAGAAACACTGATGGTACGTAGGTACTAAAAAAATTATGAGGAATATTAGTGCCTCTAAAATGTTTCTGTGTCATTAGGATGAATTGGATATAGAAAAGTCTAAGATAACGTACGTGTTGCTTTATTTTATAAGGTCAAAACCAAAACCAAATCAAACAAACTCCCGCGTGCGTTTGTAACACATACGGGTAATTAAATTAGCCAACGCAATCAACTCATGAGTTGGGAGGCGGTTGTACCAAAAACCCGTTGAAGAAAATGGCAATGTCACCAAACAAAAAAACATTAATCGCTGTCCAAAAGTCGACTCATTCGTATTACGATTTACCCTGGAGCCACGGTCCACAGATGATACAGTGTGCGCCAAGTCCTCGGAATTGCAGTAATTTTGGCACTGCGTCGGCGTAGAATATTTTATTAAAATTCGTTGCATTGAACACTATACTATAGCTATACTGTATACTGTTTATTACGAGTGGTCATCGCGTGCTGCTCGGCTTGATTTATATTATTATTGTTATATTCGGCGACGACGACGACGAAATAAATCATCGGATATTATATTATTATATGGCCTTCGCGGTCCGTGTATCTACTCTATTTGGCGCCCATTGTACATAATATATAGATATGGTTTGCGCGTATAGTGTAATACGTATAACTTCGTGCCGATTGAAGTCCACTGACTCTGTCAAGTGCAGCATATATATACACATTTAATATAATATACCGCCTTTTAGGACCACTGCGAGTTGTATACAATACACACGATACACACATAATAAGGCTGGCCTCCGGATAAACGACGGCGTTGTCGTTTCCACTCTAATTACTTATCTCGACGAGTTTCTTTTCATCGTCCGTCGTACAGATATAATCGCTCCATCCCTTGTTCCCACCCACACACCGAGCTGAGATTAATCTCCCGTTTCCGTCTGCAGTACGACATCATCCGTTTGTCCGTCACACTGGTGCAGGAGCCAATCGGTGGATCTCTCTTTAACGACGACTACGACAATGTCTACTGTACAAGGTCGAATTTTAACAACGATGTGCTGCATTACGATAACGTGATCAGCATCTGCGTATGGCGTGTACAAGGTATACCATAAGGGTGGCCGGTCGCAAGATGGTTACATGTGTCTTAACTAGTATGAATAGACCAGGTGAATATTATGTATGCAACATTTACAGTATAAATTTTCCTGGCAAGTCAATGGAAATAATTATCTGTGGCAAGTTAAGTTAATTCAATTGAATTGCCTTCAGTTAGGTTAAAAGTTAACAAATAAAAACAATTTAATTATATATAAGTTTAAAGTTGAGATAGAACTATAGAAGATAAACTTAACTTAACTCAATTAAAAAAAAAAATCTTTACTTTCAAGTTACAATATTTTTAAGACATAAACGGCCCTAGTATTTTGATTTACACAAACATTTATCGAAACGTTTGACACTGTGTACAAAATTAGATTATTATAATATATAATTAAAAAAAATTACCAAAATCGAAAAAGTTTCATCGAATTAGTATACCTAGTTACTACTATTATAATATATATTTTAACACCACACATGAGTTATTTATTCATAAATAAAATCAGTGTAGGTACCTAGTTTAAACTAGTTTAAAACTCAAAGAGTGGATTTTGTCGAAAACAGCGTTTCCATAATGAAAATGTACACCAACTCTGCGGCCGGTCGTTGCACCGCACTTACGTATAATATTATTTCGGTATATATTTGCACAAGGGCGTAATTAAAAATGTCGATTGATATGAGTTAAACGTTTAAGAGCCTATACATCATAGGACATAAAAAAATGCTGTAGCGCATAATATATCATAATATACCCATAACATATCTGTACAGTCAGCTAGTAGAAACGACTATAGGTATATAATAATATATATATGTGCGAATCTTATTTTAACCGATTCGTTCGATTAAATAGCGTTCAAACCATATTTAATATTATATAATATTATATGTACTATATTAGTTTTAATCGATTATAAATTCAATATAATAGCTGTGAATATATTGGTAGTTTTCAATAAAATAAACTAGTTCGCCATACAGCGGTTGTGAAGCAGCAGTGTACGTAATACGTATATTGATTTGTTTTTTTGAAACGAAAACAAAAACGAGCAATACAATTTTTGAAACTTAATGCCGACGTGTCTGTGTATATGTGCGTTTATACTATATAGTACTAACAACTATAATAATAATGCACAGCGTTGTGGCCCTGCAATGAGGGTATATAGAAGGACACTGGAGACGACGTATGTGGATAGATAGGCATATATATACATATATATATATATTATATTGTTATCACGTATATCCGGTGGGTGGGCAGTGGTGTTTATTTTTCGAAATGTGTGCAGCGACCTTCTTTTCCTTTTTTTTCGGAGGGGGGCTCGTTTACTCGGTTTGCACCCCGGGGAACAATTGAAACCGAAAACCTTTTATACCGTTTTGCCAAATATTTGACCGCACCCTCGGGGGCCGGGTGATTTTGTTTATTTATTTTTTATTCTTATATATATATATATAAGTAAAGCGCAATATTGTGCTCGGCGCGAAATAGCTGAAGTGGTCGATTTTTTTCTTTCTCTTTTTTTACGAATAACAGAAAAACCCAAGGAATCGCAATCAGAAATCGTTTCGAGACAACATTGTCTCGTATGTGTATGTATATGTGTCTACACGCATACGGCGTCACACCCCGAGAGATTTGGCCGATTGGCGTTTTTCTTTTGCCATAATATAAGGTATACACCCGTATAATATAATATATGTAATGGGTCGGTACACAACCCCTTGCAGAATGTGCTGCCAAATTTTTAGTCTGTTGGTTTTCGGAAAACTTGAACGGCGTGAACGAAACCACTAAATATTATATTATTTTATAATAATATAATAATATACGTATAGGTATTGTAGGTAGTAGCATGATCACATTCCGCATTCGTAATTATTATTGTTCACATCTGCAAGTGTTGATAAAATAAGTTATACAAGTCATGAATCACATTATAATCTCAACAAGTACATAACGGAAACGGATTATTCAACTTTAAAATATTTACGTAAATTATATTAATTCAAGTATTAGATTGACGCACGAAACGAATATATGAAATTTTCAATTCGGGCAAATAAAAAACAAAAAAAAAAAACTTTAATTAATTTCATAAAATCTGGCTCTTTAGATACGGTAATAATAATATTATGTTACTGCTCATAAAACTTTTGCAAAATGGGAAAACGAACGAACAAAACGCGTCTCGAAGCTTTATTATTCTGTTTGTATAAATATATTATTTTGTCTCCTATAATATTACAATCGCGATTCTATTCACACGAGTAGGTACATAAGAGACTCAAATATGTTATGACATAATTTCTGTTATATACTCTACGATGGTCGGAAAGTTCGTTAGCACCTGCGATTACTGCTGCTGCAGTAGACTCGTTTGGTGTTCACGTGAATCTTTTTTATCACTAAAATAAAAATAACAACTAATTAACAATGTACATATAATATTATGGTGTATTCGCAATAATATATATTATTCGTTAAAGATAACATTCAAATATATTTCGTTGTAATTATAATTAGTAATTGGGTAATTGATTTACAATCATTTCAATCCGAATTAATTATCGACCTAGGTACGTGATTAATAAACAAGGTGACGTATTTTCTCGTATATTCTAGCTCGCTCCTTTATATTGTATGCTATTAATTACTATTTATCAGGTGGCCGGTGGGTACTCATTACGTGATATTGATGCACGTTTTATAATAGTAGGATGAGGTACACTATTATATAATAATAATATGTACAATGCACAATTTTTTTCAACTGCTGAAGACAACTATTGGAGATTAGATTAGATTTGCCTTAAATATATAATATATTATAACATATTATACCTATGTATATAATATATACGTAAAATCTCATCGTTTTGTGTACGTTGTACGTATATATAAATATTTGGCGTTTGGGGAAATGCATCCCATTTTCTTAAAACTAGGCGATTTGCGTCTCAGTTGTACCTATTTTATTACTATAATATTGATGAATTGTGTCCCTGTATCGCTATAAGGATATATAATATATTAGCGTTATCCAGATGACAGCACTGCAAGTAGGTTGGTCGTATTATTGGTCTTCCAGAAATTCGGTTTTGAATTTGTAGACACATTTGTTATTAGTACAGTATATTAATTGTATCAGTCAACTATTATTTATTATGCTATCATAATGTACTTAAAATATATTATTGAACTATAGGTATATATTATGTACCTACTATAGCAGTGGTCTTCAACCGGTGGGTCGCGACCCATTTTTGCGATATGTTTTATTTTTAAAATAAAAAATAAGTTTAATAGATGAAATAAATAAAAATTCAGTTTATATTATAATCTATATTCTATAATATTATAATGAATATCAAATCACAGTATATTCAGTTTATTCAGTTGTAATAGTTATTACTATGCAATATATTGCATTAAGCAATTTTAGCTTTGTTTTTGTTTTTATACAAAGCTTACGTGGGTCGCGAGTCCAAAAAGGTTGAAGACCACTGTACTATAGGTACTGGCAGACATTTAAATGAAACTGCTTTTCCGTGTATTCAAATCTAGTGAGTAATTTTAACAATTTTCTTTTTCGGTAAAATTATCGGAGACGTAATATCTACCGAACCCTACAAATTTAACCTGAACACAGTAGGTACACCGTATATTGTGGTCGACGCATACTCATCGAATCTAACACAACTACTAAAAAAACACAACGCGTCAGCAGTTCATTGCAGATATGTCAAAATAATAATATATAATATACCTAGTATGTTTCTCTGTATAATACTATAATGTCTTATAATATTATACACCATATTATAACCCACGGTTAACTACCCTGTGACTATATAGTATAGGCGAATATTATATTACGAATTTAATTAACTCATAGGGGAGACTGGCTTAATATGACATACCACTTTTTAATTTAAAAAAAAATTGAAGAAATAATGTTAGTTAACACATGAAACTTGAGCAGCATATTTGTATTTATATTATACACATATTTCTGAAGTCTAATTGCACATTTAATACAAACAAATAATTTTAATTCACTTTTTTTTAAATGTACCTACTATGTCATTTTACCCGACACTCCGGGTAAAATTACATACACTATATTTGTATAAGCAACCACTGTATGCTGGGCAATAGAAATAAATTATAACATTTTTTCAATTTTTATAGCTTAATCAATTTTTTTATTATAAATAGCAACACTTAAGAAATATATTTTAATATAATTAATATAATAATATAAATATGGAAATAATATAATAATAAACACTGCTATGTCATTTTGCCTGATATCATACATAACAAGTTTTTTTCAAAGTTTTTATGGCCAAAGTATTATAATAAGCTTATTTATAAAATAATTTTAGTATAGCTAGCCTTTTTAGTTTTTATGTTCAACTTCGAATAAAAAAAATTGAAGCAACATAAAGTTTTATATTTTAAAATTAATTTTTAAAAATGATTAAAAAAAAAGTTGATAAGACAAAAAACACATTTTTGGCTATCAAATTCTCTGATAAGGTCAAAACCTGTGGTCACTGTATACAATTGTATGTAGGAGGTTATTTGTCACGTATATAATGCGGATTCGGTTCGTAAATATCAATAATTCTAATCAAAACATCAATATGTCCTATTACCCTAATATGTCATATTAAGCCAGTCTCCCCTAATTCTGTGTTAATATCGAATTTATTCGTATTTGCGGAAATCAATGTACCTACACTGTTACACCAACGTTATTATAATATTGCGCCGTAGACCAATTTTAAAAACGAATTAAGCAATAATCAATTTTTTTACGTTTATCGGTTGTCTAAATTTTCGAACGCGTTGCAAACGTACCTATAATATTATAATATATTACTTGTGGTTTTTAATAGATAAACAACCGTATAATAGTATATTAACTGCGCAAATGAACTTCGGTACCGGCAGCTTGTCCAATTATACGCAAAATTGTTTACGTGTTGTTTATATACTCATACGCATATGGTAAATATATATATATACATATACGTTAAAACGGTACTAAAAGGCTATCGTTTACCATTCGTACTGTACAGGGTCATTCGAAACGCTGTGTCCGGTTTCGAATAATTGTTATACGATTTAGGACCGTTCTTATTATTATAGGTTTAATTAAGTCAATATTATATTTAATTAGATACCTAATAATTGATAGGTGATACATCATGTAATAAGATAATATTATTTTTTGATACATATAATAAATAATATAGATAATAATGTACTGCATGATTTCCAATCACAAAAATACAAACGACATCCAATATATAGTCAAATTCATTATTCATGTCATATAATATTATTATACTTACCCCAGCATAATATCCGTTGTGCTTATTGACATTTTTTTCAGCTCCTATTATGCGGTCGATGATAATGATAAATTGTGTTACCATTTTTAATGTATACCAAAAATAAGTATAGTCACGTTGAGTAATATCAGGTGGCGTAGAAGGCTAAGTTCCGAGCAACAGATTATATGTCGTTTTGAATAACCCTGTATATATTACTATAGTAATTATCTAACAATATTTAGGTATTAAAAACTGATGACCGTTCAACAAAAATTGCTCTTTTTTAAAAATAAGGTGTAATAAATAATAATTATAATATGTATACTACTGCACTATATAATATAGATTACACTATACAGTATAGTGAACCCATGTACACTTTTAAAGTTATAACAAATTATAACGTACCTATATAACGGCACTATTATGGTATTTTAAATTTAAATATTATTAGTTGGTTACGCGATGAAGATAATTTGATATTATTACAATGTACATAATAAAATATTGCGATTTAGCGTTATTTGATTATGATCATTATTATTATTATTATTAACCATTATTTAGTCATAAATTAATGTAATTGTGTATTTTCTATAATGAACGTCCAACGTCCGCGAAAATCGGGAAACAAACAGTTCAAAGGTGAACACCGAGAAGACGTTCGATAAGACCTACCTACTATTAATTATCTACGTCCGCGACTCTGCTGCGCCCGTACATAATACGAATGTGCGAAAAGTCATTAATTGTTTTCCACAGCATCCAAATACTATCATATTATTATTATATTTATATCGTAATATAAAACATTATTTTATAACAGGTAGTATTAATAATCATTATAATAATATACTACTATTATACATTTATACTACACAATCCTGTCCATTTATGATGACGGTGGAAAATAATGGTTTTAATAATAATACAGTGTTATAATTGGATAATAATCAGATTCGAATAAAGTTTGATCTATATTATTATAGTTTTATACTATTATTGCAATAAACGAGTTGTGCGTAAGTCATTGATAATGTTTTATAAATGAACATTACATATATATCTACTTACTTGCCACCGTTGTACCTCATTAACGACACGTTCGTCTGTGTTTCAGGAAGCAATGCGTAAATATTTATGCCGGAAAAGCGGGAAAACGGAAAAAAGATAGCGGAGAGAAAATATTACGTCAAATCGATTATTATACCTAATAGCTTGTATTCACACATACCTAGGTATTCGAGGGGCGTATGTTAATGTGATGCGACGAGCCAGTTATAGTGATAAAAATAAAAAAAATGCATTAGTGCTAAAGGATTTTCCCTTATTTTCCAGTAGCGAGGATAATAATAATGTATTTAGAACAATACTGATTTTCATCGATACCTATAACTGTGTGGTTTTCTTTGTTTATCGATACGCTGCACAGAATTATACAGACTCGTTAACTTGTGCGCAGGGGATTAGGCTATATTAACATTTACATTTTAAATACTTAATATTATTATTTATTACACTAATCAAGCATAATATTAGGCTTTGATTTAAAAGTTAGTTTTCATAAAAACCTGTACTGAATTTCGATATTATATAGGAAAATATTCTTCTAAAAATGTTCTTGAAAATATTCGACACCTTCAGTGCATTATCATATACCTATCACCATTTACCAGCCATGACTAATAATAGAAATAACCAAAAGTTCCAAGGACATTACAAAATGTACAAGCGTATATTTATATGACATATGTGTCTTTAAAGTTCGAATATATACGTCGTATAATACTATTTTACTAAAAGTAGAACGACAAACTTTATAAGAACTTCTTCTAATTTCTTCCTTAAAGTTGGTCACTGAATAAATAGGTAATTTATATTATATAAAGAAAAACATCATTATAGAGCCAATACATTCCTCGCTTTATACTTAGAGTACAACATGTTTGTACAAGCTTATACCAATATTGCAAAGTATGAAATGTTTGTATTTGATCGTATCTACAAGCAGTATGGTAATTTAAAAAAAGCCAACTTTCTTCTTTCAGGTATTTAAATAATTATAAATCTATATATATATACACAAGATAAAAAACTTTCCTATGTCCTTTGTGCAATCATAAACCGATTGCGATTAAATTTGGTACAGGATATATTAGACCTTTGGAAGAAGATAGGCTACATTTTGTCGTGATAAAAGGTAAATAGAGGTCCGACCAGGGGAGGATCTCAAACAGGGATTTTGAGATTTAAAAATTAAGATTTTTTTTGACTATAAATGGTTGCTATTGTCTATAATAATAATTATTGTTATTATTAATGCGATAAGCCTATGTATTTTAGTGCAGAATGTATCGAGTTCAAATCACGGTTTCGGTGAACCAATTTTTTACATTTTTTTCTACTTTGGAGGTTGTACTATTACGTACCTACCCACCACGTGGTTTCCGCAGGTAGATTGCCTACCTGATAATATACTGCTTGCACAATCACAAGTGAATCTCACGGAAAACGTCGGTCGGGATGGCTATAAAGTAAATTAGTAAAATGTAATGTAATTTACACTTAAAAAGACATTGCTTCCACAGTTTCACAGCGCGTGTTACACACAAAAGGAGTAGAACATCACAAAAACCTAGCAAAATCAAAAACATTGCCACAGTCAGCTAGTATCTAAATAAATGAAATGTATGGGTATTTTTAAACATATTTTTTTCGCTATTCAAACTTACTTTAATTATACGATATATTTTAATTTAAATAAATAATTAAACAATACTATAATGTGGTAAGTAGAAAATATATTCGACTGTACATGTATGTACTTATAAACATTAATTTGTTCATACTTACTTATATTTTATAACTGCAGTACCTATAGGTACTATTAGTGTACCTACCTACTATTATAATATAATTTTTCGTCATATTTCCAGATAATAATTGTTAGTGTTTTTTTAATACAATACCTAATGTACCGCTTGACGAGATATTCCATTTAGGATGGTCTGTTTTTATAACGAATGTTATTTTTTATCACAGTATAATATTATTATTTTACGTCGTTTGAACACGCGTACGTTTTAATGTATACTATGTCGATGTTATTGCGTCGATATTTAACTCAATTAGTTCTTATTGCGTTTAAATAATGAGTCCCCCCGCGGTTTATAATAATGTCAGCCTTTGATATTTTTCATATAGTCATCCCGACGCACGATGTTATAATTTATAAAATATAAATACATTGTGCAGTACTCCATATTATTATGATGTATATAAAATATATATATATGTATGTGTTGTAACTCGTTTGAATTTTTTTTTTTAATGCACTAAAAGTTTTGCAAGTTTTTTTCCCAAAACACGAGGGGAATATTATAACGGAAAGCCTATTGGCAAAAAAAACCCCGTGGCGCCCACAACTTTAAGCCGCCGCTCTTTTGTGGAGGGTAAAAAAATGCATGTTCAAAAGCATTTGCGGGAGGGATTGTCTAGGGCATACGGAAGATGTCAAGCGTTATGACGTTTTTTTTTTTATTTTGCTGTACATTTCGTTTGGTATTCAAAAACTTTAATGATAAAAAGAAAGAAAAAAAAATATTAACCACGAACGAGCAGCGTATTACCTCTGGTCGGCCTCAGGGTACTTTTGTGGCATTCGAATCTTTTTTCTCTTTACATTCATTCGTGCGCACTTTGATGTTATAATATAATATTAGATATATATAATATATCGTATATAGGTACACGAAGTTTTTATGTGTCTCGTGTGCATTCATGCATTATAACGGCTTATCGATAAACAAACTAATAATAAAATAATGTACTGATTTTGATTGTATATTGCAATAGCTAATTTGCTAATAATTACCCATATATACTGTCTAAAGTCCACCGCGGTCAGTATTAATGTTATCATATAATTTTAGAGTAAACGGATCCGTCCGTCACTGGCAAAACATACATTGTACGTAAAATACGTATAACTGCATTCTCTCTGTCTCACAAACGCATAACATTGCAAATTGGACGATCGACAGATCACATTTGGTTCTGTCAGTTAAAAGATTAGAGTAAATTAACCTCTTATAAAATGTGCAAAATTAAGATTATTATCTAGTGAACCTCAAAGTTTTTTTTTTAGATTTTATTTTTAAAGCAAATTATGTGTATTTTAAAATGCGCAAACAATTTACAATAATTTTAAAATACTCATAATTAAAATTTAAATAAAAACCACTACGAGGCTCACTAGATAATAATCTTAACTTTGCACATTTCATAAGAGATCAATTTACTCTAATTGTTGAACTAACAGAGTTAAACGTGATCTTCCGATCATCCAATTAGCTATTATTCTATGTTGTGCGTTTGTAAGACAGACAGAACGCATTTGTTTCACAATTTTTCAGATTCGACATTTTTCCTTCTGCCACAGTGCATAATCATATTATTATAATACGATTTACTCGTTCCAAGTTTGACTCAAACCACCGCCTTCGGATAAACAGACTGCACAATACAATAATACAGTATAAGGGCCTCTATTATATTACTGGAATCAACGGACAATTGTATAGGCAATTTCTTATACATTTGGCAATCAGCCTTTTGACAAAGAAAACGCTCATTTATAAGGCCCGTTATTTCTCAAGCTACAATGTGACCTTCGCAAGATAAAATATATTTATATTATAATATTCTTGTTATGTACTCGCATGATATTAAATACGTGCGTATATACCGATAATGCTGTCGAAATAATAATACATTCGATATTTAAGACGACGACGAAGTAATAGATGATATTGTGATGGATATATTATTATTATTATAAATAACTGCCTATCCATAATCGATTACGAGCAAAATATCGTCTCCAGCGTGCTCGTCTCTGTGGACAGTCGTAGATAGCGCCTCTGGATAATACCTATATATTATTATCATAGTATTATACAGAGGCGCGGCGGCGTCAAATCCCTTGTAGAACTTTAAGTCATTTTTTCTTATTCGACCGTCGTCGGAACAAAACGAACGATATAAATAAAAAAAAAGAGCTGGGGGATAAAAAATAAGATCGCCCGACAATGGAAGATTTTTTTTGTTTTCGGTCGTCGTAAATCATTCATCGCGCGGCCTTTGCCGCGCATCCCGAAGGTGGCTGGGAATAAATTACGATCCTGAAATTAATGTTCGGCGAGGCGGTGGGCCTATGGTCTGCGCACAGTTTTCGGGGCCGATCGGACGGGGGAAATAAAAAAAAGGAAAACAATTCTTCACGCGCGCACGAACTGCCTGCAATAATGATGACGCGTGCACTGATGCACGGGGACGAACGGGCAAAGATATAATATTATTATAGTAATTTATGACATTATTGTACATAATCACCGAACTTTATGATTTTTTTTAGTTTCAATTCGGTTCCCTAAAGACCCGCAATACGTTTACGACCAATTCGGTATATGCCTGACCTGCACGGGGGGGGGGGCGTGATTTGGAGTAAAATCAAGGGGTAGCAAGCATCTTGAATAATATTTTCAATTAAATTGCATGGTGGTCTAATGAAGCCGGGTCTTAGTCAATTGTTCACAATAATTGGGTAGAAATATAATATAAATCTCATAATTTAATTTTCAAGGAAGTGTTCAAGACACTTAATTACGCATCCACTTTCATTATTATTTCTCAATAAATTATTATTTATCTATAAGTATCTATTAAAAGTGCTGACTAAATTTGGACAATTTAACCAATTTTTAAGGAAATATAATTAAATAAAAATATTTATTTTTTAATTTTTTTACAAATTACACAAGTAGGGTAGGTAGGTACCGTAGGCATTTATTTGCAACCCTACCAAAAATGGTGTAGTGCTACCCCTCGCTACCCCGAAATGGCACCTGTGACCGTCCAAGGAAAAAACAAAATGTATGTTTCGGTATTAACGCTGACGATTTCAACCAGTTATCACGTGGGATTTATCGATATCTAATAATATTAGGTATATTATATTGACATCATGATATCATGTGATTTCATCGAACACCTTTTCATCTATTCCTCTAAAAATAATACTTACGAAATATACAATTAAAGCGTGACCATCATGTGTTTGCCGACTGATCAGCAGCAGTTTTTAAATATTATTTAATAATATGCTACTAATAGTATTATATTATAGCAATTAGCAGGTACTATGCCACTGACATTATATTATAATGTAATATTATGTTCCCGATAGTTTTTTAAAAGTCTCGAAACGATCGAATTATCAAAAGTTCTTTAGTATAATCATATTAACAATATTATTATTATTTATATTTAATCATACCTATGTAGGTACACATATATATATATATATTATAATCTATACCATCTACATTGATATAATATAACTATACTTATGACTATTAGTCACGTTGCGAACCACGATTTGAAATTCTAAACAGTAGGTAGGTGGTACCTATATGATGTGTAGAATTTATTGGCGATTAGTCGCTACTATAATTGGAACGAGTTATTTTTACGTCCGTGTCAAAAAGTTCAACGCGCACTTGTGTTAAGTCCGCAGCGTGTCCGATAAAACACACCCGTCGGCCGTGGTTAGATAACTATAACTATACTCTCGGATAACTACATGCATAATATTGCAATATAATATACAGATAGAAACGCTGTAAACGCGACACGCGTGACACTTACGGCCATAACAATAATATTATACACTTTTTTGCGAGTATTAGGTATTATGATGACACGTCGTGTGTACGCAAAATTAAAATACACAATAATTGTGATGTAGAAGGTGTACGACTGCACAACGTCGTCGTCGACAACTGACTATAATATTATTATTTTACTCTAAGGAATGTCTGGTTTATTTTTGCGCCAGATGGTTTTGCCATGGTATACACGGGGTAATAATAATGCTTGCAATTTATATTAGTTATATTATAATATCGTACGTTCTAAATTACTTTCGGATACCGAAAAAACAAAAAAAGATCTAATAAATATCATAGATAGGGAGGTGAATACAGTAGGTGCTATTGTTGTCCGCCACAGACAAACGGTGTAATATAATTGTGTATTGTAGCTGGCGATATTACGGTAATATTATTGTATTATTATGTTCATAAATATATTATAATATTATGTAGATTCCCTTGCCTCGAGAGGCCATTATCTGTTTATTATATTATTGACGTTCAACGTGGTTTTGGAGCCAATTCGAAGAGTCGCCAAACGAGTAGCGACTTCAAACAACAACATATTTTAATCATCTGTTTTGCGCAATAAATTAATGATATTAATAAGATAACAACAATAGTAATGTCGCTAATACAATATTCCATTGTAAGTGTAGTACTGGCAGTGGCGCGTATAGGAATTATTTTAATTACGGGCCAATTTACAATTAGTCATCACTCATTAGCTTAGCACTGACATACACACTACGGCACTGACATACATAACCAGGGCTTCAAAACGTTGTTATAACGTTAAACAATTCAAAAAGCGATTGAAATCGACAAGGAATAACATATCGGTAAACGATAATAATTAAATATTAATATCGAACAACGCAACAAAAAATGATTAAAGATTGAAACATAACACTACCAGAAAAAAATTATTTATAAAATTATAACTATTAGTTAAATAATATAATACTATACGGTTATTTTTGTAAAACTGTGACTTAAAAATTAAAACACGAGGAATCTATAATCAAAATAAAATAAATATCCCTATTTGAAGTAAATATTTCCATTTAGCCCCTCCCTTTTTTCATTTCTAGATCCGTTTCCCATCAAAAGTACGTACCGGCTACGGGGTATGGTTATGTAGTATTGTATATAATATTAATTGTAGGTACCTATATAAAGCAATATGCGTGCAATGTTTTAATCGAATCGGTAAATTCACTATTAGCTCTGGCGTCCTCCACTCCTCCCCTATATACTCCATTGACCACTGTGTACCGACTACCGACTTGATCTTGTGTCTCGACCGCGACAAAATATTGAGTACGATATCGGAAAGACAACATGCGTGATATTATAGATGTACTGCGATGCGATCAGTGACTTTGCCAGGGGGAGGAGGATTAGGGTTATATATCCCCCCCCCCATTAAAAATTCCTCGGAACGTGACTATATCCAAACGAGTGAAAATCACAATACTCGCAGCGTATCCACTATCCGGATTATTATAAAACAGTAAGTTTATTTATATCAGTTTATGTGACATTTGATGTTACAAAATATGTTGACTTGTACCTATATGGTAATGTAAAATGTACAACGCAGTATAAGAGTAAAACTTACAAGTCGCACTGCAGCTAAAATATCAAGTTGAGTGCGGAATTATAAAAATAACAGACTCCGGGAAGTTTAAATACAGAACTTCTGAAAGGCGGGGTTTCATATATGATAATATTGATCTTGTTGTTGAACAAGTTATATAAACCTATCTTTTATGATACCATTGACATAATTATAATATTATTATTTCCATCAATTGCAAGTACGTCACTTGCATAATATGCGAGACTCGACAAATATTGACAACAAATTTAATTATTTTACGTCTCGTAGCTGATGTACCTATTATTAATAATTTATTCATGCAAGCCGCAGTGTGCGGGGTTACCGAGTATCCTGTTCAGGTCTATTAAGTCGTACCTGCCGACCGGTTTGATTTTAAATAAAATATACTATTATTATTTTATATACTGACACTTATGATAATCATTGTACCAGCAGGTCCGACTGCGTTTTCGATGCCTAAAAAACTGATTCTTTAAACAGAAAATGTCGATGCATAAAATGTGATTTCACCCCCGAGGCTAAAATATCTTTAGTGTTGCAATGCAGATGCAGACACTAATTGATTGAATCTGCGTAAATAGGTTTATAAAATATTATGTGCAGGCGTCGTTGCGTTATCCACAGGTACGATACATATTATATTTTTTTAAACTTTATTATGAGAAAAATAAAAGCTTCGTCATATACATGTATTAGGTAGTAATTTATAGACAATTGAAATCAATTATTAAACAAACGTAACATTAGCACAACTATGCTATAAACATAATACAATAATATTATACACCACAGATTTACGAGAATAAATTGAAGCATGCATTAAGTATCGGCGCTTATTTTTATTTGCATGTCGCAGATAATTTAGTACCTGGGTAGGTATTTGTATATTATTATAATTGTATTACTCTAAAATGCGAAACGGTTGAAAATACGCTTAGCGTTATCGAAGTCCACCGCCGCCGCCAACAATAATCATTATTGTGATTAATTGTTATATTTTACAAACGTAAATACATATGTAAGTACCTATATAGTATGATATTATAATTATAATAATTATTGTTTCACACTATTCAGCATGCACTCATCGTGTTAATTATAGCAGGTTGGTGTGCAATTTTATATCGGTCAGCGGGTACATTACGTGTGCCCATGTGTAATAGTACAATATATAGGTAGGTACCTAGGTAATATTATAATTATTGTGCCTACGTTAGTGGTCGTGCACTGGACAGTCGGACAGGGTTAGGTTAGTTACGCTCACGCCGTTTGTTGCTGTTTGTTTTGGTTATAAGTACCTAAAACATTATAATACTTGCGCACACCTAATATTATCTCCGACTTGTCTGTTTATTTTGGATAAAACATGTTACACAATTTGTTGGTATATATTATATGTACACAGTATTCGTACATTTTGGCTACTTGTGCGCCGGACTTATCAGTCACGAACACGTGGGTCACTGCATACTGACCACTGATAACGGGTCACGGCCTCGCTGTATATTAATTGAGTCTCAACCTAACCTGAACGGGAAAAAAAATTTACACTAATTGAGTCCGCGGTTGGGAAACGAAAAGTATACTGATTGAGTATACCACATACCTCTATATACGGAGATGACTACGTGATATCTTTCATATCATTTTTATGACTTCAACAACATTTTAAATATACGATGTTTATCGTATACATATTTATCATTCAAGGTATAGATCGATATCAATCCACCTTGTTTTTACCAACATAAAAATGTAATTTAATCATCGCCTTTATTCATTTATTTATACATAAATAAATTTTGAATTAAATATATTATATTATGCATTATACTCATACATCACAACATAATATCATATTAATATATTTCAAAAATAACATAAAGAAACATTTTAAACCATAATTAATGTAGAATTTTTCGCTACAGACAGACCTAAAATTCTGCTTAAAATTGGGAGGTAGATTTTTTTTTTTTTAGTTTTGACGGTTAGTATCTAAACATGGATTCAATTAGTATTACATTTAAAATTTCACGAGACTCAATTCGTTCTAAAAGGTTTTATCGGGACTCTGCAGTTCGTGTGCAGTCAACGGCCTATAAAGTTGGACAGGGTTAGTATATAGATATAGACATGGATTTACATAAGTTTGGACGGGTGTGTCTGTTATAAAATATATCCGTCATATTATCAAAATATCCAGACAATGGTTAACTATGTGCAGGTATAAATAATTGTAGATATATAACGAATATTAATAGTGCAAAAAAATAAATATTTTCCTTATTACTATAGTAGCTGATATGAGAGCACTTTGTATGGATTAAACTTCAAAAGGAAAAATAATATAACATTATAACTTATATAAAAAGGAAACTTAATTTCTTTTTAAACCTCTTCAGACGTATTTCGTTATCGCGTTATTGTCGGTAAAAATTTACTCGACTCAACTGTTCGTATATTTGTTCGAAATAAAAAATAAAAATGCTCGTTTTTTTTTTTTTGTATTATTGATACCTACTTAATACTCTTCCGTAATAAACGGGTATAATCGTTTTTAATTTATTTTGCATTTAATTGTGTTTGAGTAAAATAACTAACGAAACGAACGAAAAACAAATAAAACAATGCTAATCCTTTAATGAACGGCTTTTATTATAACTTGTAATCTCACATTTATATTGTAGGTATTTATTATGATACGGAATACACACAAATGAGTTGTTATTGAGTGCTTCAACAATTCAATACAATTTCACGATTTCTCGGTTCATTTAGGTTATTTCACAAGCACAGTGTACTATTATTATCATCGACTAATATTGTTTTATTTCAGTATACCTAGGTTAAAGCATAAATAAATTATAACCAATATCAAATAATAATATAAATAGGTAATCACATTTTATTTTTATTTCGATATTGAAATATAATTTTACACTAAGAATTTTTGAAACCATTTTGCATGAAAGATTAAAATTAATTTTCTTCAATAGTATAATCCGTTTCAGAATCATTATGTTCATGTTAATGACAGTATTATGTGCATATTAATAAAAAATAATAACATAAACAATATAATATGGCCTGAAATTATATAAAACAGATTTTCTAACTGTATTATTGTAACTTTCAAAATATTTCTTAATACGTGTTTCAATAAAGTAATCGATTCTATATAATATTATTTTTCGCAGATATGATATCATGGTAGGTCACGTTTTAAACATAATATGTACTGCATATTTTCCCGGTGTACACAAATGATAAAATCATAATTTTCTGATACTAATAAAAAAACTGTTCTAATGAAACTAAAAAAGTAATAAAATACAGACATTAGTGATCCCGATTTAATTTTACCCTTAAAGGTACAAGACGTGTACAACCACTCACTAATCTTGTGTTCAATAAATTCCCCTGCTAAAGGGCTCCTCTGTGTGAGTTTAATTATTTAATTCTCTTTTGTAATTTGGGCACATACCACTGGACTGTAAAATACCATCAGAAATACTTTAAAAAAAAAGGACAAAAGTTTTGTCTCACAAAATTAATCCTTATAGACCAATGAGTCTGTAACTACTATAAACTCTTTAAAATAAATATTTTTATACACTGCGAATAACATTTTCGAAAATTTCAATTTGGTTTTATATCAAATCATTCAACAGTATAACAACTTTTTCTTGTAATAACGGAGCATAATATTACTATTTCATTCGAAAAGCACTTTCATACTGGTGCTGTTCTTGTTGACATTTCAAAAAGAAGATTCGACGAAATATGGCACGAAATACTATATTCTGTACAAACTAAAAATGATCAATTCGCCGAAATTCTTATTTAATGTAATTTATTATTTTCTATCGAATTGATAATATTCCCTGTCATCATAAACGAAAATATCTGTAGCCTACAGTCTATGTCTGCTGGCGTACTCGAGACTCTAAACTGTGTTAACTGATATTTCACGTAGTCACTATACGTCTTGTGTCGCAAAGCCGCCCGCAGAAATTTTTCTCGGGGATGCCACCGAAAAAATAATACACTTTCCATAAATTCTGTTTTTTATATCGCATCGTAAAAAAAAATTTACAATTTTGTGGCACCTCATCAGTTATCAGTCCTCCTTATCGCCCTCCAAGACTGCTATATTAAATGCAATAAAATGCTATACAACTTAGGTATTATCTAAACGAGCGGAGGGGGGGGGGCGTAGAGTCATATACCCATGATATTAACTCATTGTTTGTATTATTGTTTTAGGCGGTTTAGCACCGATCTTCAAGTTGTTCATTATCATGTTTTGGACTTTCGGGGTGACGGCATTCGATAACACCGTACAATACAATATAATTGTATGTAAAATATATGCGTATCCTATCTGGCCTCGCAACTGCCCACATAGATTATGCTGTAGTAGGGTTAGGTGACGCAAGGCGCTCGTAATAGACGAATCAAAATAGGAAAACGCGCTGATTACCTACTGCTGGCTAAAAGAATATTCAGCAGTTGTCGCTCGCAGGATTCGATAAGTACACCTTCAAAGAACGGGTTGTTACTAAGATATCTGGTGCGCACGCAGCGCTGGAAATCGGGCGATCGCGCTGGCCAGAGAGTGGCGGGTGACTTAAATAAAGGGTTGTGAGCTTTCGAGGGCTATCTTTGTGTCGGACATCAGATCCCTTTTTCGGCCGCCCGTTCTCTCGTGGGGCATGGACGATACGCCTAATACGCCATTATAATATGAATAATGAATATACGAGTTGACCTAAAGCTACGTGACCGCATTACGACGGCTGCACTGTTGTACGATATATTTTACACGGACGATAACCGTTCAGCCGGCCACGACAAGCATGCTGTTATTTATTATTATACTATTTAAGGGGGCTGGAGAATTTAGGCTGGAGCAACTAGGCATTTTATATTACAGTTTATATGGGTCTTGGAATGTGTTGGAAGTAAATGAACATTAGTGTTTGTAATTCATAGTACCGATCACGTTGTAGGGGCATCGTAGTAACCGGATAATATTATGTACGTCTGTCATTTTACCTACGCGCATGCACGTGTCACCACATATTACCTTGTACAATTACAAACAATTTTTTTCAAAAAATACTACCAGTGACTTCAATCCCTACGCTCAGTAGGATATTCCGATTTAGATTTTGAAAGCAGATTTGAATTCTCCTCTAAATTTACTATGATTTAACTGCTGTACATTTTTAATATTCTATATCAATGTATTTAAATTTTATGAATATGATCTATTTTAGATTTTGAGCGGAGCGAGGAAGCTATTGGTTTTTCAATGGGGTTTATTTTTTTTTTTTATATCCTGTATACAAAAGTTCTACCAGAAGGAGTGCTTCGATTTAAACATATAGTACCTTATCTTTTAGCAAATTGGATCAATATGGTACTTTAGAGGGGTCATTTTTCGATTTTCTTAATGGTTATTAAATGCCACGGGAAAAACCACCGAAAAAATGCTAAAAATGGGATTTTAATTTCTAACGCTTTGTGTATCACCATAGAAACGAATAAAAAATTATAATATTATAATATTAATTCAACTTACGTGATAAAATAAATAATAACAATATAAAATATCCAGACTGACAAACCGTCTCTGCTCAGAATCGTTTTTCTTATACAATGATATTATATCATTGTATATCACTGAATTCAATTCTTATACAATCCATTATACAATGAATCACTCGTAATCTACTGTACAGCAGAGCGACATCCACTTACCTGCTTTTTTTACTCTTCTTGTTAGTAAATTTTCAAGTAAAAAAAAAAAATAAAAACTAGAAAAATTAAATTTTCAAAGCATAGATAATTTAGTGACGAATTAAAATCTGATTTCAAAATTATTATTAGAACATTATATCGGGCGTATTGATTTAAGTCGTGATCTATGTTTTCGACCGAAAATGAATCACGCTCCAGCCCCCTTAGATATGTTATTGCCGTGTGAGCATATCATAAGTCATAACACGCGTACATTATACAAAAACAATATTATTGTAATAAGTATATCGGTACAACTTTATTACCATAGTACAATCCATGCATTTTGATGGTAAACGAGCTAAGGGAGCGTTTTATTTTAGATTGAAAAACATGTTATCGATAATATTATTATTGTACCTACTATGTACATAATAATATGTACATATATGTAATGAATAATGATATTTGATCTCGTATTTTAAAAGGTCGGATGAAGACGGGATCATAATAAAAATGGTGGATAAAGTTATTATTTTGCATTGAGGATAAAAAACAAGATAGGATCTAAACAACGAATGTAAAACACTAGAATTATACTTTTTTTTCAGTATTCAATATAATATTATAATTGGTAAAATGAAAAACTCAGATAAATGTTATAGGTATTTTATTACAACTTACATTTCAATAGGTATATCTACATAACATAATGTATTTATTATACAATATTTTTTTACAAAAGAAATCGTTTGTTTGTATAGATAGCTATTTCCTAATGTCCTTTGGACTATCGTCTATGTATATTAGAATACAAATAAAATGGAAACGATAAAGGTATATGTTTGCAAAACAATTAATATATATCGTTAAAAAGAAAACATACTATTTTAGTATTGCAGTTATAATCAATATTCAAACGATGTAACTATTCAGTAACGCAAAATATATAAGATATTGGGTATAAGGTATAATATATAAGTTATTATAAAAAAAAATGATTGTGTCTTATTATAGCATATTTATTTATTTAATGATAAAATACTGAACAAAGTTATGAATTTTGTTAAATGTCTATAAATAAACACATGCTTAACTCGTAGCTTGGTTATTTTAAGCACAGAAACATTAAAATTGTTCACAGCAATTATTTTAAGGATATGATGTTTGATATTATATATTATGTTATATTCATAGGCTCTTATAGTACTTACCTATCTATATTGTACGTACTTATCTTTGTACGAGTATAAAGTATCCACTTAAATCACATTATATTATTATAATCACACTTAGGTAATGCTTTTATCGTGTAGAATGTTTAAAATTTAAATAGAATCTGCCTACGTGTTTGGTATTTTTAATTATTTTCATTTTTAAAATGTAATTATTCAAATTAATAAGAAATATGATAAGTATAGTATAGTGGCCGTGAATGCATCATTTTGTTTGAATACATTTCCCGAGAGACTTAAAATTTCGTTTGAATGTTGTATTCATTAAGTATTCATTGAGTGGGAATCTTGATCCGAAGGTAAACATTTACAAAGATTCGTTTGACACGAGTTAAATATGCTAACATTTTTTTAAAAGACAAAAATACTACTGATTAATGAAAGCCCAAATGTATTTTAATGAATCTCACCATGTTTTGAAATATGGTACTACGTTTTTTAAATAATTAAGTTCTTTACTATTCATATCGACGAATTATTTATACATTTAAAAAAAATTAATACACAACCCTAGATATTATATTATTCTCTTGTATTATGAAGTTTACCAAACTAACCATACTATAATATTATATAATAATATAACGCGTATAATATACGATACATACCTACTTGTTAGTTATTATATTGAAATAAAATTAACATAATATAATATGTATTACGTTGTTAAAGTAAGTGAACTGAATAAACTTATACGTTAAGCAAAAGTTAGCGCATAATGTCGCATATCCTACATATTTCGACTTATACAACGTACTCATATTATTATGTTTTCAAGCCCACGCAGTGCTTACCTATTTACTTATAATACTATTAAAAAATAACATTGATAATACCTACTGTACATATAATAATACGCACCCAACACGAGCATTAATTTTACGAAACCATCACGGGTATATACATTTAATACACATTTTACCTATGTGCGGTCCTAAAGCAATGCGTATACGCATATATGTCGTGCGAGAACTACGCTATTATTACTTGTACGATATATATAATAATAGTAATATGGTTTTCGGTGGGCACCGTTGCGGGAGCAAAGGAGCTGATGTGTGCAGTCGGTGCGGCTATTCTTTGGCATTTCTTTTATGAAAGTATGTCGGAAAAAGGAAGCACGGGACGACTATATACGACCAAGTCGCGGGCGGGCGGCGGCGAGGTGTGTGTTTACACTTTGCAGACACAATCGATAATGCACACACGAGAGACGTGTGTGCGTGTGTGAGCAAACATGTAGGTATATAATATATATATATATATATATATATATATACCTATATGAATGCATGTATACGCGCGATGGCGATTAACCAAAGGCGACGTCGCCAAAGTTTAATCTCCTCTCCCCTCGCACCTGCCCATTAATCTTCTAAAGCCCCTCACTGCTATGTGCCCCGTCCACCGCGCACCCCATCAGCCGTCGAGTCTTATCGCTCCGGGGACCCCCGCATTGTCGGACACGCTTGAGCAGGCGCCACCGCCGCCGTCGTGAAGTTAAAAAACAAAATATCTCTTATTTTATGTACGCGCGATATTGCCTTTTTCTTGCCCGCAGGTTAAATAATAGTGTACGTCAAAATTGTTTTAACAAAATGGGACGAGTAAAATACAAAACGGAAAAAAAAAGTTAAAGGTCTGAGAGCGAAAATATAAAAAGGAGAAGAGAATGCGCGTACCTATATATGTGTATAAACACGAAGGAAGTTGTTATATAGCTGGTATAGGGCCGGAAGAGCGGGAGGGCGTACGTGAACTCGTTTTTAAAGGCCATTGAGCATTAAAATCGGATATGATGGCAGTCGGAAGCAGATTAAATGAGGTGCGACGCATTAAAAAAAAAGTGTATATATATAAAAATATAACGTATTTAATGTAGGTATATATATTGCATTACAGCGTTTCGCGTACAACGTTATTATCCTGAACATGTTTAATGATGTTTTGCATTTTGAACATCAAAACAATTTATGAAACTTAGTGAATTTAATTATTATATATTATATATATATATGGGTGAAATATCTAAAAAATGTGTATAGTAAGAATAACAACCCTACGAACATTTTTAAAGTATAAGAATAAATAAACGTAGAATATAATATAATAACAATACAACTTATCTGAGTAAAAACTAAAAATAAATTTGTATATTCTGTAAAATATATTATTATACATTCTTAACCTACATAAACAAAAAAAAAAAAAAAAAAACATTTTCTCGAAATAAAATCAAACATTTTTCATTATTATTTTTACTATTATTTTGACCTTTATGAAATTTATATTGAGAACTTTTTCACTAAAATGTATTTAAGAATAAATGATAAATGACGAAAACTATCGAACATTTATTAATGCTTTACAAATAAAATAAAAACAATATAATATTTTAGGTAGTCCTAAATCCTAAGTAGTACAATGACGGGGTTATCTCTTTGAATTTAAGTGACGTAATTGAAGAAGGGAGATGTTTGGCCTATTTAGAATTTTTTTTTGACCCGTACCTATACTGGTTTCAGTTTTATGTAATTAAAATTTTTCATATTTTAGTATGAAAAAAATATGATATTATTATTATATATTCATCACTCATCAGCTATTTCACATATTATAAGGCCCAATGCACGTGATTTTTCATATTTATTAAACAATTTTAAATTTATTCCATATTGTGTCTTACAAGTTACAGTGATTTCTTAATAATATGTTCTATAACAACCTTTTTTTTATCATTTACCTAGACGCAAAATAATATAATATTCTATTACAATTATAATTTATGGATAAAAGTATTATATAGGGTGCCAGTATAGGCAATCCTTATTTATTTATTCATGAAATCATCTATTTTCATTATTTTGGTAGATATTTAAATATTTTAACGACTAAACTCATCAAACACAAGGTAGGTAGATGCCTACATCGTCGGTCTATCGTGATTTGTGCAAATGTTATAACTTATAAATTTTAATTTTCAATGCATATACATGTTATACGTTTTTAAGTATTAAAATAGAATCCTAACGGATAACGGTGAATTAATAGTTATGCATAGTGTTATAAATTTACAAAAGAGTAAAGGCCACCCATAATATGATATGTAACATAATAGTATTATATATATTTATATTAATATAAAATAATTAGGTAGGTACTGATTATGGATTTCAGAATGAATGTATTTAAAAAAACGAGGGGGTCTTAAATATAACTAGGGGGGCTAAGCCCCCCCCCTCCTCTAGACCGTTCCAAATTGTTTTTATATATACTGTTTGTGTACTCTCTATCGTAACGCTCTTTTAAACGCTTATCGTTAAAATAATTATTTTTTACGTATTTTGGATTAGATGATAATTAAATATTTTAATTATATTTTATGCTGTATTGCTGTATATTATGAAACGCACATATTTTAGACGATTATATAGGTATAATGTAGGTGGGCCATTAATCAATCAGTAAAGTTCACGATAAAAATGGACAATATAAATGTTCAGTTTCTAGACTTGTTCAATTTTCGGTGTAAAAAAACTCACTCAGCTATTTCGTGTACCCTCGATTAACTATCTACGGACCCCCTAGGGGTCCATGATGGACCAATGGTTAAGATCGCCCCATTTAAAATATCTGCAGCAAGGATGATGGTGTCGGGTATTAAATATTATTATTATTATTTTGATTTTATTTCGAACAATATAAATATTTACATAATAATATCGGATTATAATTTTATACATAATAGTATTTCACTCGCACGTAGACGTTTATTATGTTATCGTTATAAAATAATAGATTTTCAGTTGTTAATCATCGCGATCGACGCCGTGGCCGAGCTGAATATTATCGATTGTAGTAAAAAAAATACATTTAATTAACAACCGTGAAATAAAAATCTAAATAACAAGTCTCGACCACTGTAAACGGGTAAGTACCTACTTACTATTTATAGGTGTATCAGCTGTACATAGGTAATGCATATTTTTCGTCGTGGTCGTTATTGTATTCCATCGTCGCTGGTCGCCGCTGCTTAAAAGTAGTTTCCGTTATTTAAGTTACAAGTGGACGAGGTAATAAATTATCCTCTGTCGTGTTTATTCAAATCGTTACTTGAATATTGCATTTGGAACCTTGTACAGCAGTTTTGTTTCGCCTACCACTATTAAAACAACATTTACTTTATCTTCCGACTCTGGCATGGACGTGTTTCGAGTGCCATAGGGTGTTCGCGAACGAATTCAATTTCATTAAAGCATTTTAATTAATTGAATAATAAGGTATTTAAAAACGTTCGAAACGGCAACAATAATATTATACAAACCAAATCGACGTTTCATATAATATTAAAGTTGGTAATCACGATCAATGGAAACGTTTTCTGACGAGTTTCGTCATTTCGATTTTTTGTATAGTACCTACCTATATTATCATAATGGTCTGCAGCGAAGAAAAAAGATATTTTAAACTTTTGTAAGATATGACGCTCTGTGGTTAAAAATCAAAAACTAAATACAATATTATAATAATATACTCTGCTGGTGTATAAAATATATCATACACATATTTTCAAAAATATTGGAGTAGTAAAAATTTTAATTGAACCGTTAATATAATAAAATTGTGGTTTAAGGTATACGATAAAATTAAAACGCATTTTAGTTATTATACTATAATAATTGTATAAAATGTGTATCATACGTATTATGAGTTATTATATACATACATAGCGATGTACAAACTTAATTATTATTTGACGTCAATGCCTGCCCACGTCATACAATTAGGTTATCAAATGCAATTTTGAAAAAATTAAAATATCAAAACAAACGTTTATTGTAATAAACAATAACAACGTATATATTTTTTAGACAATTTGTAGTAGATTTCATTATATTTTATTGTTGTTTCAAACAAATAACTTTTCAGAATATGTTGACTATTGCATGTGAAACAACGGTATTTTTTTGTTTTTTAAAACTCTTGACGTTTATTATTTTATAGTATAATAAGTGTGTGTGGAGGAGAGAAAATTCAAGCTGAGTGTTTTTGAATTAAAAACCGCCCTCCACTAAAAAGGCACTTGGACTTCGACGGTAAATGCTACTTTTTTTTGTTAATATAAACATAGAACTTATTACTTTAAAGATTGTTTATTTAAAATTATAGATATTTAATTACATTATGTTAATGACCGGGTTAATACTGAAGTGGGCTAAAGATTAATACAGTTATATCTTTTTTGATTAAATTGCTGGTGTATATAAATAGAAATTATAAAAGCTTACAGAAAATAAATTAAAAGAAAATAGTAGTTGCCTAACTTGGTAGATTTTTGCTCAGAAATATTCAAATTGACCTTGTGAAATAAATAATTTGTGTACATTTAAAATGTGTAGGGTCATTAGTTTTTAAATAACTATGGATTTATTCAAAACAATATGGTTTAGAATAAGGCATGCCATTTTACCATTATGATTTTTTTAAAATATTTTTCTTGAAACTCGTGGGACAACTAATGATAAATTAACAAAATAATATCTTTAAAAAAAAAAATATCAAACATTTTCAATAAATAAATACTAAATAGGCCCACGTGAAACTTTTGGAGCGCTAAAAATTACAGCTAGGAAAAAATATGAGCACAAACAAATCAAAAAAATAAATAAAACCCCATCGTTGATGAACTAATATAATATTCTCAATTCCACACTGAATCTAAAATGAGGCAAAATATGCTTAAGGCACTTCCGTATTAATTATTAGACCCTTCATATAAAATAAGATTTTTTTTACTATAATTTAGATTTAAATTAATATATTGAAAAACGAAAGTACGGTTTCTTTATTTTATTGCTGCTGTCGGAAATAAAACAAGTTAGGAAATCTCTGCGGTCGTCCTAAATTCCCGGTTTCTAAATGTATATTTTAATACAACTCAATAAGCCATAATTCCATATTATATAATTTGAAAATAATTATTTGGTAATATCTTTATATTTTGGTGCCTATTTTTTTACTGTTGAGTATTGGCTACTATGCATCTATAATATTAAATACTCATATTTTGAATTTTTTAACATTGGTTTTTATTATTATATTAAATTATAATTTACTTTGAATAGTACAGTGGTTATAAAATCTTAATACAATTAATCGTAACTATATGTACCTATCTAGGTACTGGTAACTAACGGACGGACGGACACAACGGGGGTACAATAAATGTTCTAAACTTATGTTTATAAATCGAAAAACGAGGTCAGGAAAAATTATATTTAACGTTATAGCGATGCGAATAAAAAATAAATATAATACCGCAATAAATTTTAATTAAACGATTTCATTTGGCCATTCTTATATCATATTATTGAAATAGGTTAAATATATTATTATATCCCAAATAATAAACCCCTACCTTCGTAATAAGCTATAATGTAAATTATTATGCAATTTTACGAAACCGAAAATCTTTGTATATAAACAACTACATAATGTGGTGCGGTATTGATAACCTTTTTATATAACTGTAGTCTGTAATAATACTTATTAGTAAAAGTATTGGAAATAATAACAAACACCAACTGATTACACCGAACTCTTTAAATTTAATGATGTTCGTTTTAATTTATTATTTAATAATTTATCATGCTAGGTATTAGATAATAGTTTTTTTTCGGCAAATTATTAAATGTTATTCGTTTTACTGACTGAATTGAATTACAAAAATCTTACAGTCGCACACTCGTATTATACACCTATACACTTTTTTTTAAACTTTAATTTGGTAGAAATAAATAAATTTCATCTATCTTCTAAAGGAATGCCAATAAACTGTGTTAATGTCAGGTTATTAAAATAAAAAAAATAATAAAAAATGATTAATTCATAAGTTATGGTTACACAATATATCAATTAATTTGATATCCCAATCTAAATATACATAGGTACTAATAATATTATATTTGTTATACGGTTTTGTAACGTAAAAAATATGTCTTAACGAATATTAAAAACTAAAAATATTTTAGCACCTTAAATTAAATTATAAAAGTCTGATTAATATAATATCATAATCAACAATATAGTATTTTTATATACTTTTTGAAAAAGTTGAATTTGAAAGTAATTATTAGTTGCAAATGTTATACTTTATAAACTCTATACAATTTTTATTATTATTATTTTTTTTTTTAATAAATAAGCAACAGATTGTAAATTACAATACAAAATATTGTGCAATATTGCATATTATATATTTATTTATTTCCACTGCAAAACGGTAGGTAATTTTCTAAAATAAACATTTTCATGAATGCATAAATTAAGTATATTATTCTCTATTTATCGTTTACACAGTGTATTAAATTATTTCAAACGAATTGCAGTCAAAAGTATTTATGCAGTTAAACAAATACGTATATTATATCTGTAACAAAACAAGTAGCTTCTTCAATTCCACACAATATTGCGAGTAATAAAAAATAATTGTTATTATAGTTATATTATTATATGTTTGTGATAATTTGGTTTTTTGTCTGAAAAACGATACGACATTAAAATGAATTACCTTACATATTTTTATTGTATGTTTATAATAAAAAATAAATAAGTAGGCACCGTTTTTATTTGCCAATCCAATCGAACATTTGATCGTCTTCAAATCCGTATTTATGAAGGGCGTTGCTAAAAATATGTTGGAGAAATTTGTAATTGGGTTCCTCGTAAAATTCGAGATGTCTGACATATTGCATGTACTCTGCCATTTCTAACAATACACAATCATTTTTATTTCAATATACTCGTATTATACAATACTTGAGAGGATTTGGAAACGGTTTTTTGCTGTCCCTGTTAATAACTATATTAGTACCATTATGTCCCCCCATTGTAGATTTCGATGGATAAATATATAATAGATTGGTGATACGACAGGTACTTTGAAGGAAAATTTGACGTGAAGTCTTCTCAAAATCATATTTTCGAATTTATAAGAAATCCAACCAAAACTATAATATTTAAATTGTTGAGAGGCGACATTGACAATAATAATTGTATTCTCAATGATCTAAGTCTCAAAAGTGAAACATTTAATAGACATAGACAGCAATATGTTTTTTTTTTTTGCTCATTTGATTGAGTATTATGTAGAATATATATTATATTATACATATTATTATAATATGTTTATAATATTTCTAGGATTTATGAATTTATCATATTATTAAAAATGTTTACCGGGGTAACCCTCGCAAAGGCTATCAATCGGTATGGTTTTTTTCATCTCGCCGATTTTCTGAAATCGTTCCTTTGCGTTTTGTACTTTCAGCCCTTGCCAAGGCAAAGAGCCCCGCGCCAAGTACATGTACATATGGCCCAGGGACTCTAAATCATCTCGACGGCTTTGTTCTGAAAAGATAATGATTATTGTGTATACGAAATTACGAACTATATTGAAATAATCGTTTGCGATGGCGAACAAATTTGAACGCAGTTTTATTATACTGTTACGTCATAATATTAATCAACCTTTTCCGAGGTGAGTGTTTATACTCATGTATCTAGCTGTACCGGTCAGGTTTTTTTTCTCTCTGTAAAGTATGTGCTTTTTCGTTCTCTGGTCGATATACTCTTTTGCCAGTCCAAAATCTGTTTATTATTTAATCTGGTAATTTTTTTACCGTTTAAAAGTAAAATCAATACGTAATCGACGAACAATATTTATCACCTATTATGTAAATGGTATTATCTTTTTTCAGTTGATTCCTGCCGACGACAAAATTTTCGGGCTTGATATCTCTGTACACTATTCCTTTCTCGTGCACGGTTTCTATCCTGTGCAACTATATTATAAAGCGATCGATTGCAATGACGGCATGTAAAGCGTCAAAAACGTATTTAGTAAATTATTTACAATAGTACCGTGTGTATAGCGATCATCAGGATAGTTTTCAAAGAGAATTTTCTTTCACAAACGCTGAATAAATCTTCCAAAGACGGACCCAGCAGTTCCAAGACCAAAGCATTGTATTGTGTTCCGGCTAATTTGTAACAGTAAACTTTTGGTATGCCTTTCATCTTATGCATTTTATCTACGTAATAATATTTCGAGTTCAGAATGAGAGTATCAGAATGATTCCCATACACTAAAACTTTATCGTTTTTTTGAAGGGAATTTCATTTCGGACAACAATAAAGTATCATAGTATAAAGGCACGGAGATAAATATATTTTCCACTTTTATAATTGACTATTAAAAAATTATCGAGGTGAAATATGATATTCGGCAGACACAATTCTATGCGCCGATAGTACGGAAAAATTTAATACATTGATGTACCTACATATTAAATATTTTTATAATGAAATACCTATTAATTATTATGTACCTATAATGTTTAGCAGTCTCGTGGCTGTATACATTTATGCTATGTGCCTAAACGTTAATTGATTTGTAATATTATTTACTAGCTGTACAACCCGACTTTGCACGTGAAAAAATTAACAAAAATAAAAATGTGGCTCTATATTGCCGTATATTGGTTTTAGTGTAGGTACATAACGGGAAAATCGTCTAACCCAGGGATGGAAAATTATTTTCATGCTACGTGCCAAAAATTACCTATTTTTCCCCCCGAGCGTGCCATCAAATCATAAAAAATATTATATAATATTTTCCATAATTAAATGATTATTTTGTTCAATATTGTAAGAAAACAACTATCGGAAAATTCGTTACCTATCGAATTTTAATTTTTCAATCTTTCTGAAAGATGTCAACGATACTGAATAAGTACTTACATTGTAATGTAATTTATTATTAAAAATAAAAATAATATACATAATATGAATATTTTAATTTGGCCTACAAAATGTTTTCCTGCCATGGATTTACCATCCCTGGTCCAACCTAATCTATTTGCTAGCTCTGTGAACTCCGTGGGCAATCTACCTATATTAAATATAATATAGTAGGTACTTGGTATATTTTCGAACTACTTTATACATTTTTTTTAAAAGCTATTAGAAAAATCTATGAAATTTTCGTCAAAATGGGTCGAATAGTTTTTGATTCTATAAGCTACAAACATACGGATAATTTAACAAAAAAAAATAATAATGTTTCGCAATCCTTAATATAAATAAAATAATTTTCGATTTCACTGAGTCAAAACGAAATTTTGAAGTGTGAACCGCTCCGTAACACCTATAGGGGTGACGGGGTCTGAACAATTTGGTTCCAATTGGTTCAGTAGTTTTCAAGACAATAAGCCTCACCCAAACCTACATTCGTTTTTATATAAAATCTCATTTTCACACTTTTATATAAAGACACATAGATGATTATAATAAGGCTGCATCTGAAAGATATGACATTTCATGTAATTTCGGTGTAAACTTGTCAAATCTACCAGACCACCACTCTATGCGTATTCGAGGTGAGTTAAGGCAAAATATGACTACAATGATGTTATCTAAAATTTGAAACCCAGTATTCAAAACCATAAATTTATGGATTACGAATTACTTACCCGTTGCTCCCAATTGTCTATAAATGTTATATTCAAACATGAGCTGTGGTATTTTCGCATTAATTGATTCCTGCAAAAAACAAAAGAAAAGAATAATATTCATTATATTTGTAGTAGAATATGTATATAATTTTAAGACTTAGATTTTTTTTATCATTTTAATAATAAAACATAAATCAACTTGATAATTAATAATAATATCTTTTTGAATTCAATTTTATAAATATTTTAAATAATAATAATTTATTATAAGTAAATTTAATTTATTGTTTTCAATTGTACTGTTGGTAAAATGGCATAATTATTTTAACAACAAAATTATCGTTATTTCATTATCACTATATAAATAGTATACCTATAATTAATAAGTCCCTAATATACTATGCTCGAGTCAAATATTAAAAATTATCCCGCAACTATATTTCTATACCTACTTATAGTAACACACAATAAATGGCGATAATAAAATATTAAAAAATTTGCATGATTTAATTACACAAATGGCAATGAAAAATAAAATAATAAACAACTAATTAAAGTTAATGTTTTCAGGAAAAGTCGATGGTTCATAGTTGAATAGTTAATAGATCATCGTCTATGCAAGTATCATATTGCTAAATAATCAACTTATAAAAGAAAGCATACTCTGAGAGCATGACTATCCCTAGTGTGACTTATGTGATTTATCAGTCTAAAATAAACATTATGAATTATAGTCTATAATTAGCGTTATGCTGCCTATAATTAAATACATTGTGCTTAAATTAATAGGTGTTGAAGGTGTTCAAAAAAATGTTATTAGAGCATCTAAGTAACACGTGAGAATCGTGAGCTGTGATAAATATTGTAACGGGTAATCATTGTTGTTTAAAATTATAAAATACCTATAGTATAAGATATAATGTTATTACAATTAGTATACAACTGTCGATAAAACAATAAATTAAATAATATCTCTGGGCATAAAATTATAATTCTTTAGCTAGACAATATTGTATTGCAAAAAATAACATATTTATCAATTAAGCAACAGTGTGTTTTGGCCTAAACAATAATTTGAAATAGCCGAATAATAGTAGTCCCGATGGACAAACAGTACGAGAACAGAAATGGTTTAATATTTAAGATTATAATTATTAGTGTATAACTTATTTTCGATTTCATAGTACCTACGTAGTATAAGAAACTGAATAATTATTTAAATCTACTAAACTAATAAAATATGTATTTATTTTTATTATTTGTTTTACCTTAATTGTAAATATAATATTTACTTCAACTTTTTAAAATCCATTTTCCGGACAGATATCATTACAGTTTGTTTAATACGGTTTAGGTAGTTGAATTGATTTCGAATAATTTTACAAGTTATGGATTTTTTATGAACAATTGAAACTAAGAAAATTCATGATTTTACTGTTATGATAATAGATATTTAACGGAGATTTGAATTAATTTGTTTTTTTTATCATTAGTATTTTTATTCTAGTTTTCAGTTTTTTTTATGGGATGATTCGAAATGACAACATAGACATTAGACACAAACGATATTAAAGAATAATATTTGAAATTCTTCGTAGTTTTTAGGAAACCAAAAAAACTTCTAGATAATGAATATAAAAAATAACCACGAAATTATTGTTTACATTACAAGTACCAACATCTATGTAGCATAGTAAGTTATTATTTTTTTTTAAAATTACTTTAAAATTCATCAATTTTACATAATATTACATGAATATATTTCAGCATATTATGTTATTATTTTAATACCACCGTGAGACCAATTAATAAATAATAGATGAACGTTATGTATCATATTATTATAATTGTCTATAACAATATTGAATGTAGAATAAACTTACATGTCTGCTTTAAAGTGAGTTGGTCTCAGGTGAATGTAGAGTTAGGGTTTGACCAAAAAGAAACGATAAGACAATTAAAGATATTTCTTTACGAACGTTTTAACAAAACGTCTCATTGTAAGTTATCAGCTATCGCACGTTTTCATGATATAATAATACCATGATAATATGCAATAATAATATAATATACGTAACTAACAATTTATAATATAAATTATATTGTTTATATCATTGAAGATCTATTGAATTATTGTTATTATTATTAGTGTATATTATACTAATTTGATAATATTATAATTCAACTTTATATAAACTGTACGTCCAAACTTCTCTAGTACCCATGTAATATTATGAACTATAAAATATTATAATACAACAATAATAACGAAAATTAAGTTTTTCTTTTGCGATTCATAAAAAAAAGATTTTAAGATTATATTTTTTGAATGTTGAATACTTACCTACTCTTCTACTCCTATGGGTAACTATGGATACTTATGTCTATATTATAATATCGACTTTGTCGTCCTTACCTTTAATTCGCCATTCGTTTGATAATTTAAAATATAAATATATAAAACGTTAAGGCGGTTGAAAATTGTTAATTTCTCTAAATACTATTATAGACATAATATTATAATATGATATTATCATGAAAATACTGTTTTTATGGCAACGTCTTCGTTGTTTCTTATGTCTTTTCCGATTCGAACCTCCCCGAAATTTCCTTTGCCGATTCTTTTACCAAGTTTATAGCGGGCATCCACTAATATTGTTTTGGAATTTTTGACAGGAGTTTTCGGAGCTAAACTAGAACGCTGAACGTGTCCCGATGGCGTTGTTTTCTTTTGTTGTGACATCTAATATATTATAGTTCATCGGATGCGTTAGAAGTAATATTATATGTATTACGTGTTAATAGTTAATATTAAATGTTCTACGACTACCTTAATTATATGTCACGACGATGTGAAATATCGATATGATTTTTTCAGTAATTTTTTTATGTGTCGGTTATTTTGATGTTTTATATTAATTTTAATGTTATTGATTTAAAACGTTTATTTGATTAATCGTATGATACAAAATATAAAAGCATACAAATACACTTGACGAAATGCGTTGCTATAGTAAAATATAAATATAATTAACTGATATGAATAACGTCATATTGTATTATAGTACGCCTAGTATGTAAAATTATGGTTCATGGATTTTTTCCGCGCACATGAATAAAAAACGATGCGTTTGTTTTATTTGTTCATTATATCTCACGATACGTGAGCCTTTAAAATAAAATTATAATACATTTTATGAGTATTAAATGTGCAGGTTGCATATACTTGTGTTGTGTAGTTATTAATATTTATATCACCGGTAGTATAAAAATATCAATTTTGTATTTATCAAAAATATTATAATAACGTTAACGCATATTATATTATATTAATATGTATCATATTCTACAACTTACAATATACGTCTCTTACGGATGTTTTTTTTTTTGAATATAGTGTTTCGGTCGTTTAAAACTTTTAAAATCAATTTCTATCCGCAACGACTTACTTGTATTATACGCACATGCGAATTAAAATGGATTTTCCTGTCTTTCCGCGGTGTGTCACACGTGTTGAAAATTTTAATTTTTAGTAAATGCTCGGCGTTAAAAAGATTACGTCATGTTAAATATAGATGCGTAAAAATAAAAACGTCTAGGGCGAGTTTATATATACTTACACTTTGAAATCCCCGTGAGCGAGTTTATAGGACCCCACGCCTAAATTTTAAGTGCTCCTTGCAACCCGGTGGTATATATGCGTATTATAGTGCCATGGTGTGCGAACCCCCGAATATTTGTTCTGCTCAAATTGATCTTGCACACTGCCATTGTATATTGCGAAGCTTCTGTTTAATATCTGCCACTTGTCCGCAGAGAATCGCTCACGGAAATCCATTAGTCACACCCGCAGTCTAACGCACCACGCACCTGTCTAGTGTCTAGTGTCGCGCACAAAGTAGGTACCTATATCCCCCCGTGTTATTTATTTTGTCCAACGCTATATTATATAGCGGTGGAGTAAAACTATTGTCAAAACGTATTATTTACTTAATTTCTCGGTGGTTTTAAGTAGATATACGAAGACCTAAACGAATTGTTCATTATATGTATAGGTATATAATATGTACGGCAATAATATTATTGTGTAGCTATCGTCTTTAACAGTTACGACTTACGAGAAGACTCACGATATCGGAGTTGTTTTTTTAAGGAGAACGAGACGAGCGATGCATCATGTATTATCGAATTCTATACAGATATTATTGATGATACGTCACGGTTTAGATTTAAAAAAAGACTCCTATCGTTTTCAACTTTGTAACTATAAGCGAATAGATCGAATTTAATTTAATCTGTACGATAATATTCATATTATAAGTATAGATACTTTGCTATATTCCTCTTTGTGTACAGACAGTAAATTGTTTCGTTTTAAAAATAATAATAATAAAATAAAATATATCTTGTTAGAGAAACAAACGTAAAGTTAAATTAACTGCAGATATGATCTTTTTGTAAACATAAATATATGTATTTGTATTACTGTATATGAATATTGTACAATACATAATCTTTGAACATTGTGTTCAGAATTCCAACAATTTTATATCCCTTTTTACATAATAATACAGATTTTTTTTATATTCGTAATCATACTATTCATTTCTATTCATTAAACGTTTGTGCACGTTTTCAATGGGAATATTTTCCATCCGTTTGATCAATATTAAAAAATATATACTTACCTAATGTGTCGAATGAGTTGAATTCACTCATTTGTCGAACTGATTGCCATAAATTATTAACGTTTAATGGTAAACAAGAAGCTGGATGGCCGTGTGGTATGTGGAGCAGCATTATATTTTATGTATAATATTATATAGGTAAACCTCCGTTATAAACTTCAATATTTCACTTTCACCATATTAAAGTATTGACTTTGAACGTTTATAATTAGTTATTTGATTGTAAGTATTCTTTCAGTATGAATAAGGTGTGTAGATAATAGAATTGGAAATTATCAAAAAATAAATAAATATGTGAAACTAAACTTAAGTTTTCAATGTTTGTTTAATAAACGAAAAGGTCTAACAGATGTTTGTTTTGTGTATTGTCGAAGATATTTTTTCGATTTAATTACAAAGTGGTTCTTGAATTTTCAGTGTACACAGTTGAGCCAATATTGTCAGTGGTTCAGTGGTTGTCTAAATTAATTTTAGGCATTTTATTAGAGAAGAGTTTTGTTTTCAGCGTAACATAATTCGCATCGAAACAATATTATAAATATTAAATTGGATACCTACTTTATTATTTTTTTTTAAATAAAAGGAATATGACGTAGACACTGCATTATAAAATACAAATGAATAATATATTTTTATTTTAAATTTATCTTGTAACAACATTACATAAAAACCAAAAAAAAATTCTTAAAACTAATATATCATTCAACGCAAATTAATTTAATGTATACGAGTATAGTGGTACTTAGCCTAGAAATATGTGTGAATATTAATCATTTCAAATCTGTTTCTAATTGCTGGTCATACAACTATAGGTAATGACGTAATATAAAACATATATAATATTATACATAGGTAGACGTGATAGGTGTGCATCAGCAACCTATAACAGTTTATAAAAATGTTGAATACCTCACTTGAATGTAATATATTTTATAATAATATTTAATGGTTCCACAGGTAACTTTATTTTGAAATTTTTAGATGAACAATTCATATGATATGACAAATCATTTATATTAAAGATCATATTTTTATTCATGTATAAATGTTAAACTTTTTTAGCCAAGGATTGAAAATTTAAAATAAGGTTGCACGTAAGTAGGTTATTCTATAACCAAAAAAATTCAGCAAAATATAAAACTCAGTTTTTTTTTATAGTTATTTTATGATAAAATATAGGATTAGATATTTAAACGAAGAAGATCCATTTTAGTTTTGTGTTATATTTTAAAAATATTAACCGTGGGTACTTGAAACTTCTAAAGTATATTATTATATACAAATATGATGGTAAAAAAAAAATAATAATTCAATTTAACCGGCTACCGTATTAATAATATTTAATAACAATATAAATATAATATAAAATATCCTAGGCTGACGAAACGTCTTAGAATCGTTTATCGCGTATACAATGATATTATATCATTGAATTCAAATTTAATACCATGTATTACAGCTACCCACTTAAGTGAACTACTGTACATCAGAGTGAATTCCACCTATCCGCTTTTTTAGTATATTTATATGGTGTATGAACTGTAATCTCTGAGCTCGCAGGCGTTTCTATCAATAAATAAATAAAAAATAATAGCTTGTCTACTAAAGCACCGACACGTTTATATAATTAGTATATAAATAAATATATACTATATATATATTAAGTTTGGGTACCAAGTGTATACGTTTCGATTTCATATGTCACAGGTGTCGGTTTCACACACTTAAAACAATACGTCATAGCAACGTCGTAGCACGTGCTTTTCATTAATAATAGCGCGGTAGGCTATAGCTGCAGTGCATATTAATGTTGTAAATAAAATTAATTTGTTTTGACATTAGGTAGGTACCTATGTTTTGGAGTAACTTTACAAAAGTCTTTCAACAGGAAAGCTTGGACGTGAAATCAAACACATCATAATCAATATACCTACGCTATAGTTTGTTTTGACATTTTTTCTATTAGATTAAGCTTTGACGACTGTTAGTGCGAGAGCCATCAGTTTTATACTAAAATAATAGTTTATAAATAAAAAAAAAAAAAAACCATTATTGTTGAAACAACGCAATCACCCTCGCTTCGCTTGGAATCAAAAAGGAATTTTGGATAATTTAATAACGCAATATGAGTACACGAGTGTAAGTATAAAACAACAATAATAACACTAGAAAATATATATTAGGTACATAAATATGATGTGTGACTAATGCTTTGAAGCATTTTATTTGGTAAGTTTTGTTGTTTTTTTTCAATAATCGTACAGGATTTGAAACAATAAGAGAAGAAAGATTTTATTTTCAGAATTGACATGCTTTAAAACAAAAACTTTTAGGAAAAAAGTCAGGTGTCGAATAATAATAGAAAGGAAGAGTTAGCATTATTTTTTGACACGTTGACAATGTGTATAATATAATGCTTTGTCAAAAATACAAAACACGAATATTCACCAATTTTTACGTGGAATATTTTTTATACAATAATCTTATCGATATTGATTCACATTCGATTTTTAATCATAATTTATTATCAACTGATATACTATGAGCTGAATAACATCATTAAACACACCTTAATTTTGTAAGCATTTCGTTCTATTAATTAAGCGTTTTTTATATTTATATTTATTATTGTCTATTTGCTAGGATCAATAAATTATATTGTTAAAAAATAATGATTATAATATTTTAAACACAAAATAATAAGTGTGCAAATTTATTAAACCAGTTATATTTTGGATATAATATGCTTTCAATGATAAATATTGAATTGTTATAATAACCAAAACATTTATTATTTCTACGAACATAAATAAATGAATATAATTAATAATGACAATATTTTGCTAAAGCTAAACCGATAAGAAATTCATAATATTACAAACGTAAATTAGGAAATAATTTTTCAGTTTTGATTTCATTATTTATGATGAATCAGTAAAGAAAAACGTATTTCAAATTTTAATCTTAGAAAATGTGGTTAACAGATGTTGAACTTTATACACTTTATTATAGCATTTACAATTTGTAAAATAATATAATATTTATATTACTATATAGGTACCTAATGTAATATTCATCGTTACCACCAATCTACTCAACAAACTTTAATATCTCTTAACAGTTCGTTTTAAATTAACCACGATGTATCCATTTATAATATATGATCAATATTTATTTATTTATATATAATAATAAATAATTATATGTAAATCTCTATTCTCTTCCAATAGCCATCAATGATGTAGATGGATAAGAAAGAAAAACAATAAAAATAACTGCTAGGTATAAAAAGAAACCAGATATTACTGTATCCCATTCGTTATTCATACTCTGTAATATTAGATGATATTTGTTTTTTTTTTCTTCGACGCACCTAAGTGCAAAATCTTGAAAATTGTTGGTCTTTTGATGTAGCTAGTATTTTATATTATACCCCGCGAGCATTTCGGTATGGACGAACTAGGGGGTGAATAAAAGATTGTTTACAAGGAATAGTACACCTATGGGTTGTATGTTTACAAGGCGAAAAGAAAAATATATCATTTCACAATCAAAAGAAAAGTGTTTGCATTTCAAAGCGAAGCACAAATTTAAATAATAATATAAAGTACATTGCCGCGGAAAAAAAATATATAACACAAGACCGGGGAACGTAAATCGTCAATTACAACTCACGCGCTGTTTGTAACCGGAAGCGATGAATAGGATGAATACCAACTGGTATATACAAACATTATAAATGTATAATAATATTATACTGTAACAAACGAGTATAAGAACCTCGCTGTACGATTTACGATCGCATTCTATATAATAATGGTCCCTATACATAGGTAGATATCTAAAATTGTATCTGATTTATGAGTCTACGACGAACTACGACCGATGATGAATTATTGTTGTTAAACTATTATTATATTATCATCGCATCACCTAATACATTTCAACGTAATATTATTATACTGTTCAAAATAATTACATTCCCAAAACGGTGAATTCGGTGTAGGTATAATATTATTATACTTATCTGCTCGTCGAAAGTATACCTATCGGGAAAAAAATGTTGTTTTTCATATTAAATCGACGGTGTTATTTCGTAACCGCGGTAACCAAAGTCGCGACTAAACGACTGCCGCCTCCGCTGTGGATATAATATGATATAGAAAGGATTAACCGAACGCGAACGAATATCATCCTAAACTATATTATTGTCACATCTCGTGACATCCGTGGATGGAAGGGTAGAATATTCTCGTTAAAGTGGTAAATTGTCTTCGGGATGTATGCGAGTTATTTCCCCTCGCCGCAGGACCGACCGCAGAACTACTTTGGGCAATTCGAGTATCGAGAATTGATATAAATTTCGATACCGATTTCGATGAAATCGGACGGGATGAGTGTCTGCCACGAAGTTTCACTACACACATTTTTGGACGGAGGAGATATGACTATAAAATCAGGTTTATGACGAGCTCGCAAATTCTCGTAAACTATTCGTAAAATGTAATATCGATGCAATTTCGACGATGGCGTGATAAGTCGGTGAGCCAAGCTCGTGGACGTGAATAATTCTGCAGTGGCGCCACTCTTGTTGGAAAAATGTACACGCGTGCACAATATAGATTTATTAACATCATTTTATTTACGAGGTTTTACGAGAATTTGCACGGAGGGCTATAGAACCGTTTCTGTATAGGGCTGTAGACAATTTTAGGTTGTTTGTGGGTTATTTTAGGTTCATTTCGCCACTGCGGCGAACAATGATTCTACTATTGCCACAGGAGGGCTGAGATATTTTTTAAAATTTGAGTTACTCCGTTTTCTCGCCGCGAAACGTATATACCATATACACTACGACCGATTCAAACGCTATATCTAACCTTAATTTAATATTAAACATTAATACTATATGATCGTGTTATATGCGTTCGGCGGGACGCCAACCCACGACGGGTGACTGTACATAGATTCTTATGGGTTATACCCTTATTTTGCGTCGGGGTGGTCGGCGTCGAACGGACCGATAAATAACGCGGACGGTCGTGCGGATTGTGTATGTAAGCCGCACTCGTATTGTGTACAGAGTGAGACAATACGCGACTATTGTATCCGCCAATGAAACTTTTTCCGATCGGCGTTTTCCGAAACGATAACATTGCTCGCAAAGACGGTGACCGCAGATAATAATCAATAGTCCTCCTACCTCTGATCGTTACAGTTTATTTCGAGTGTGTGTTTTTCGGTTTGCACGGAATCGCGTACTTACCTACGGGGTGCTGCGAAATTCGAACGTTTGTCAAACACGTCTGTTTCACTATTGCGAAACGTTCGAGACAGTATTAGCTGATAATATCATCAATTTACGTAAACGTTTTAAAAGTTATATTTTTGATTTTCTGTGTTCAGATTACTGTCGGTTCTCAAAGCCGCTTTCACAAAGCGTATATTATAATATTTTAGTGTGGTGTATAATACGGTAGTGTTGCTTACGGTACATAATATAATACGCGTGGTTTGTCAGACAAACAGTATACAGTAGTGCATCATTCAACTGCATCGTCGAAACTCACTCTGTATACCATTTTACCACTCGTACAGCCCACCAGCTAGGCCGTTATTAAAATCGTATTTATTACATAATATACATAAATACACACTCGACCCGACTCGACCGACGTGCTCAATAAATATATATATATATATGTATATGAGTATGTGAGAGTGTGTATTGTTTATATATATACTTATACGAGTACACGATATCGTTACGGGAGCCTCGCGCCTTTAACACACAAACGTGGACACGAAAAACACATTAGCACAGCGGCGGAGGGTCATTAAAAATAAATGTATGTGTGGTATGTCGTGTGTGTGTGTGTGTGTGTGTGTGTGTGCAGTGGCGTCATTTCAGTAGACAGCATTACATATTATTATAATATACCGGACTATATAATACCAGTGTGGACTTGTCAATTTTCCGGGCACAAGCGAGTACAGGAGGTTACATAATATTATTTTGTTCATTCTTGACGAAAACTTTGGTATATTAGAAAAAATTTTAATTTACGCCAAAGGAGTAGGTATGGACTTTTTGCACACGATTTTGTAAAAATTTGATTTATTGTAAGATATAATATTTTATATGTCTCGCATTTTCGGTATACTGCGAAATAATAATATTAGATGGTATAACACCAACACCACAGCACGTACATTTTTTTTTTATTGTGCACGGTAACTTGTTAAAGTAATAGCACGGAAACACAACTACAGTCGTAGGATTACCTTAGGCTAGATCTCACAATAAAAATATAATTTGAATTTGACATGATCAAAATGTGTAATTTGCATTTTTTACATCTATATAATAAACTTCTTTTAAATTCGTACACATATTGCCTTGGAGCCGGTGCCCCATATACGAATTGTACAGTTATACAATACAGCTATTATACACTATGTTATAGTATATGTATTACCTACAACTGTACGTCTGTATATAAAAAAAAAAACAATACGACTCGAGATACGGCTAACATGATATAAAATAATAATATATTTGCGTAGACTGTGGAAATTGTATGGCAAAATAATGGCATTGTGTGTGTGTGTGTGTGCCATGTCGTCCAGCTATACATAAATAATATAATACGTATTATTATAATATAAGCCACGCGTATACTTTCGATAAAGTTGTACGGAAATGTCGGCCGCACGCGGTACCCATCCAAAACGCATTATTATTATCATCATCAAAGCTTTCGGCCGGTCGCGCGTTTGTTTTGCATTAAAACAATATTATATTATATTGTATAAAATGGAACGCCTATATACATATAATATGTACTTCTATTGTACGTATTTAAGCATATATGTTTGTATATATGTATGTATGTATGTATGTGAGTATGAATGTATGTAATATGCTGCAGGAAATAGCTTCACAAACGATAATCACATTATGGTATATTATATTAGGGTAACCGGAAAAAAATCCCCAAAGCAAATAAACCTATATAATATAATTGTACATCTTAAGATAGCTGGCTCATAACTGGCTTTAAAATTAAAATATATAACATAGAGCCTTTGATATTACCTGTAATAGATAATAGTCTTACCTTTAAATTTTATAAGAGATAAATTCACTTCAATTTTGCTGAGCGTACAATTTTTCATTTTTTTAAACAAGTATTTTTTATTTTTTTTATATTTTGTATTTGAAATGACTTAAATATTTACATATTATATTAATCTCCTTGTGGACACACAGTTTATTATTTACCGTTTACACTTCATGAAATGGACAACTTTTCATGAATGGATCGATTTCATATACGAGTATAGTACTATATTGTTTCCGATCAGACATCAAAACTATATTATAATAAATAAATATTAAATATGTATGACTATTAAAAGTATCCAACTGATACTTTAATTTTACAGTAAAATCTATATAGACAATTTTTTTACTCGGAGTCGTCAAGATTACTGCTCCCTAAATATAAATAATTTTACTATTATTACATTTTTTCGTCTAGATAATTGTATTACTTATAAATTATAATTATAAAATTGTAGTATATTACATATTAATACTTTAGTTAAAAAATCATTTAATCATTTAACTCATTTTAAACACTATATTGTATTATTTAATTTGACAGTTATATTTGCCAAATTGAGATTCTACTTACTGTACTGTTATTATTTATTTCTAAAAGGTTTATAAATAAATATTTATATTGCAATATTATAATATGTACCAATTTATCAATACTATAATAATATAATAATTATCATTCAAATTTTATATTTGTTTATTATTATTAATTATTTTTTTTGACAGCTGTGTCCAACAGTTAGGTATACTGGGTGATCCTTTTATCATAGAATACTCATTATTTCAAAAAGTATAAATTTT